>NC_041387.1:10215310-10243287 GCF_002162155.2 Triticum dicoccoides
CGCCTTGGCCTATATGGGCCAAGGGCACCAGCCCCAAGAGGCCCATGCGCCAAGGAAACTTGGGGAGGGAAGAGTCCTCAAGGGGGAAGGCACCTCCGAGGTGCCTTGGGGAGGATGGACTCCTCCCCCCCTCTTGGCCGCACCCCTTCCTTGGAGGAAGGGGCAAGGCTGCACCTCCCCCCTCTCCCTTGCCCCTATATATAGTGGAGGGGAGGGAGGGCAGCCACACCTGAGTCCCTGGCGCCTCCCTCCCTCCCGTGACTCCTCCTCCTCTCCCGTAGGTGCTTGGCGAAGCCCTGCAGGATTGCCACGCTCCTCCACCACCACCACGCCGTTGTGCTGCTGCTGGATGGAGTCTTCCTCAACCTCTCCCTCTCTCCTTGCTGGATCAAGGCGTGGGAGACGTCACCGGGCTGTACGTGTGTTGAACGCGGAGGTGCCGTCCGTTCGGCACTCGGATCTCCGGTGATTTGGATCACGACGAGTACGACTCCTTCAACCCCGTTCTCTTGAACGCTTCCGCTTAGCGATCTACAAGGGTAAGTAGATGCACTCTCCTTCCCCTCGTTGCTGGTTTCTCCATAGATAGATCTTGATGACACGTAGGAAAATTTTGAATTTCTGCTACGTTCCCCAACACAGATTGCTTCATGCGCTGCCTCCGAGGCTGCCATGTACTGCGCTTCACATGTAGATCCCGCCACGACGCTTTGCTTGCAACTGCACCAGCTTACTGCCCCTCCATTTAAAATATGCACGTATCCGGTTTTTGACTTAGAGTCATCCAGATCTGTGTTGAAGCTAGCGTCGACGTAACCCTTTACGACGAGCTCTTCATCACCTCCATAAACGAGAAACATATCCTTAGTCCTTTTCAGGTACTTTAGGATATTCTTGACCTCTGTCCAGTGTTCCATGCCGGAATTACTTTGGTACCTTCCTACCAAACTTACGGCAAGGTTTACATCAGGTCTGGTACACAGCATGGCATACATAATAAACCCTATAGCTGAGGCATAGGGGATGACACTCATCTTTTCTCTATCTTCTGCCGTGGTCGGGCATTGAGCTGAGCTCAATTTCACACCTTGCAACACAGGCAAGAACCCCTTCTTGGACTGATCCATATTGAACTTCTTCAATATCTTATCAAGGTATGTGCTTTGTAAAAGACCTATGAGGCGTCTCGATCTATCCCTATAGATCTTGATTCCTAATATGTAAGCAGCTTCTCCAAGGTCCTTCATTGAAAAACACTTATTCAAGTAGGCCTTAATGCTGTCCAAAAGTTCTATATCATTTCCCATCAAAAGTATGTCATCTACATATAATATGAGAAATGCTACAGAGCTCCCACTCACTTTCTTGTAAACGCAGGCTTCTCCATAAGTCTGCATAAACCCAAACGCTTTGATCATCTCATCAAAGCGAATGTTCCAACTCCGAGATGCTTGCACCAGCCCATAAATGGATCGTTGGAGTTTGCATACCTTGTTAGCATTATCAGGATCGACAAAACCTTCCGGCTGCATCATATACAGTTCTTCCTTAAGATAGCCGTTAAGGAATGCCGTTTTGACGTCCATCTACCATATCTCATGATCACAGTATGCGGCAATTGCTAACATGATTCGGACGGACTTCAGCTTCGCTACGGGAGAGAAAGTCTCATCGTAGTCAACCCCTTGAACTTGTCGATAACCCTTAGCGACAAGTCGAGCTTTATAGATGGTAACATTACCATCCGCGCCCGTCTTCTTCTTAAAGATCCATTTGTTTTGTATCGCTCGCCGATTATCGGGCAAGTCTGTCAAAGTCCACACTTTGTTTTCATACATGGATCCTATCTCGGATTGCATGGCTTCAAGCCATTTGTTGGAATCTGGGCCCGCCATTGCTTCTTCATAGTTCGAAGGTTCACCGTTGTCTAACAACATGATTTCCAGGACAGGGTTGCCATACCACTCTGGTGTGGAACGTGTCCTTGTGGACCTACGAAGTTCAGTACTAACTTGATCCAAAGTACCTTGATCATCATCATTAATTTCCTCTCTAGTCGGTGCAGGCACCACGGGAACATCTTCCTGAGCTGCGCTACTTACCGGTTCAAGAGGTAGTTCTTCATCAAGTTCCACTTTCCTCCCACTTACTTCTTTCGAGAGAAACTCTTTCTCCAGAAAGGACCCGTTCTTGGCAACAAAGATCTTGCCTTCGGATCTGAGGTAGAAGGTATACCAATGGTTTCCTTAGGGTATCCTATGAAGACGCATTTTTCCGACTTGGGTTCGAGCTGTTCAGGTTGAAGTTTCTTGACATAAGCATCGCATCCCCAAACTTTTAGAAACGACAGCTTATGTTTTTTCCCAAACCATAATTCATACGGTGTCGTCTGAACGGATTTAGACGGTGCCCTATTTAAAGTGAATGTAGTTGTCTCTAGAGCGTATCCCCAAAATGATAGCGGTAAATCGGTGAGCGACATCATAGATCGCACCATATCAAATAGAGTGCGATTACGACGCTCGGACACACCGTTACACTAAGGTGTTCCAGGCGGCGTGAGTTGTGAAACGATTCCATATTTCCTTAAGTGCGTACCAAATTCGTGACTTAAATATTCTCCTCCACGATCTGACCGTAAGAACTTTATTTTTCGGTCACGTTGATTCTCTACCTCATTCTGAAATTCCTTGAACTTTTCAAAGGTCTCAGACTTGTGTTTCATCAAGTAGACATACCCATATCTACTTAAGTCATCAGTGAGAGTGAGAACATAACGATAGCCACCGCGAGCCTCAACACTCATTGGACCGCACGCATCAGTATGTATAATTTCCAATAAGTTGGTTGCTCGCTCCATTGTTCTGGAGAATGGAGTCTTGGTCATTTTACCCATGAGGCATGGTTCGCACGTGTCAAATGATTCGAAATCAAGAGACTCCAAAAGTCCATCTGTATGGAGCTTCTTCATGCGTTTGACACCAATGTGACCAAGGCGGCAGTGCCACAGATATGTGGGACTATCATTATCAATCTTACATCTTTTGGTATTCACACTATGAATATGTGTAACATCACGTTCGAGATTCATTAAGAATAAACCATTAACCAGCAGGGCATGACCATAAAACATATCTCTCATATAAATAGAACAACCATTATTCTCAGATTTAAATGAGTAGCCATCTCGTATTAAATGAGATCCAGATACAATGTTCATGCTCAAAGCTGGCACTAAATAACAATTATTGAGGTTTAAAACTAATCCCGTAGGTAAATGTAGAGGTAGCGTGCCGACGGCGATCACATCGACCTTGGAACCATTCCCGACGTGCATCGTCACCTCGTCGTTCGCGAGTCTCCGCTTATTCGCAGCTCCTGTTTTGAGTTACAAATATGAGAAACCGCACCGGTATCAAATACCCAGGAGCTACTACGAGTACTGGTAAGGTACACATCAATTACATGTATATCACATATACCTTTAGTGTTGCCGGCCTTCTTGTCCACTAAGTACTTGGGGCAGTTCCGCTTCCAGTGTCTGCTTCCCTTGCAATAAAAGCACTCAGTCTCAGGTTTGGGTCCATTCTTTGGCTTCTTCCCGGCAACTAGCTTACCGGGAGCGGCAACTCCCTTGCCGTCCTTCTTGAAGTTCTTCTTACCCTTGCCTTTCTTGAACTTAGTGGTTTTATTGACCATCAACACTTGATGTTCCTTTTTGATTTCCACCTCCGCTGATTTCAGCATTGGACATACTTCAGGAATAGTTTTCACCATCCCCTGCATATTGTAGTTCATCACAAAGCTCTTGTAGCTAGGTGGGAGCGACTGAAGGATTCTGTCAATGACCGCCTCGTCCGGGAGGTTAATGTCCAGCTAGGACAGGCGGTTGTGCAACCCAGACATTTTGAGTATGTGCTCACTGACAGAACTATTTTCCTCCATCTTACAACTGTAGAACTTGTCGGAGGCTTCATATCTCTCGACCCGGGCATGAGCTTGGAAAACCATTTTCAGCTCTTCGAACATCTCATATGCTCTGTGTTGCTCAAAACGCTTTTGGAGCCCCGGTTCTAAGCTGTAAAGCATGCCACACTGAACAAGGGAGTAATCATCAGCACGTGACTGCCAAGCGTTCATAACGTCTTGGTTCTCTGGGATGGGTGCGTCACCTAGCGGTTCTTCTAGGACATATGCTTTCTTGGCAGCTATGAGGATGATCCTCAGGTTCTGGACCCAGTCCGTATAGTTGCTGCCATCATCTTTCAGCTTGGTTTTCTCTAGAATGCGTTGAAGTTGAGGTTGACATGAGCGTGGGCCATTTGATCTACAAGACATTTTGCAAAGGTTTTTAGACTAAGTTCATGATAATTAAGTTCATCTAATCAAATTATTTAATGAACTCCCACTCGGATAGACATCCCTCTAGTCATCTAAGTGATCCATGATCCGAGTCAACTAGGCCGTGTCCGATCATCACATGACACGGACTAGTCATCATCGGTGAACATCTACATGTTGATCGTATCTTCTATACGACTCATGTTCGACCTTTCGGTCTCTTGTGTTCCGAGGCCATGTCTGTACATGCTAGGCTCGTCAAGTCAACCTAAGTGTTTTGCATGTGTAAATCTGTCTTACACCCATTGTATGTGGACGTTGGAATCTATCACACCCGATCATCACGTGGTGCTTCGAAATAACGAACTTTCGCAACGGCGCACAGTTAGGGGGAACACTTTCTTGAAATTATTATGAGGGATCATCTTATTTACAACCGTCGTTCTAAGCAAATATGATGCAAAAACATGATAAACATCACATGCAATCAAATAGTGACATGATATGGCCAATAGCATATTGCTCCTTTGATCTCCATCTTCGGGGCGCCATGATCATCTTCGTCACCGGCATGACACCATGATCTCCATCATCGTGTCTCCATAAAGTTGTTCGCCAACTATTACTTCTACTACTATGGCTAACGGTTTAGCAATGAAGTAAAGTAATTACATGGCGTTTATTCATTGACACGCAGGTCATACAATAATTAAGACAACTCCTATGGCTCCTGCCGCTTGTCATACTCATTGACATGCAAGTCATGATTCCTATTACAAGAACATGATCAATCTCATACATCACATATATATCATTCATCACAATCCTTTTTGGCCATATCACATCACAAGGCATATGCTGCAAAAACAAGTTAGACGTCCTCTAATTGTTGTTGCATGTTTTTACGTGGTTGCAATAGGGTTCTAGCAAGAATGTTTCTTACCTATGTCAAAAACCAATTTCTATTTACCCTTCATAAGGACCCTTTTCATCGAATCCGATCCGACTAAAGTGGGAGAGACAGACACCCGCTAGCCACCTTATGCAACTAGTGCATGTCAGTCGGTGGAACCTGTCTCACGTAAGCGTACGTGTAAGGTCGGTCCGGGCCGCTTCATCCCACGATGCCGCCGAAACAAGATAAGACTAGTAGTGGCAAGAAAATTGACAACATCTATGCCCACAACAAGATTGTGTTCTACTCGTGCATAGAAACTACGCATAGACCTAGCTCATGATGCCTCTATTGGGGAACGTTGCAGAAAATAAAAAATTTCTATGCTTCACCAAGATCAATCTATGGAGTCATCTAGCAACGAGAGAGAGGAGTGCATCTACATACCCTTGTAGATCACGAGCGGAAGCGTTCAAGAGAACGGGGTTGAGGGAGTCGTACTCGTCGTGATCCAAATCACCGAAGATCCTAGTGCCGAACGGACGGCACCTCCGCATTCAACACACGTACGGTTGGGGAAGACGTCTCCTCCTTCTTGATCCAGCAAGGGGGAAGGAGAGGTTGATGGAGATCCAGCAGCTCGACGGCATGGTGGTGGAAGTAGCGGCGATCTCGGCACGGCTTCGCCAAGCTCAGCGAGAGGGAGAGGTGGTACGGGGGGAGAGGGAGGCGCCAGGGACTAGGGTGCAGCTGCCCTCCCTCCCCCCTCTTTATATAGGGGCCCTGGGGGGCACCAGCCCCCTAGAGATCCCATCTCAAGGGGGGGGGCGGCCAAGGGGGGAACTTGCCCCCGATGCCAAGTGGGGCGCCCCCCACCCCTAGGGTTTCCAACCCTAGGCGCAGAGGGAGGCCCAAGGGGAGCGCACCAGCTCACCAGGGGCTGGTTCCCTTCCCTCTTTAGCCCACGGGGCCCTCCAGGATAGGTGGCCCCACCCGGTGGACCCCCGGGACCCTTCTAGTGGTCCCGGTACAATACCGGTGACCCCCGAAACTTTCCTGGTGGCCGAAACTGGACTTCCTATATACAATTCTTCACCTCCGGACCATTCCGGAACTCCTCGTGACGTCCGGGATCTCATCCGGGACTCTGAACAACTTTCAGGTTACCGCATACTAATATCTCTACAACCCTAGCGTCACCGAACCATAAGTGTGTAGACCCTACGGGTTCGGGAGACACGTAGACATGACCAAGACGACTCTCCGGTCAATAACCAACAGCGGAATCTGGATACCCATGTTGGCTCCCACATGTTCCACGATGATCTCATCGGATGAACCACGATGTCGAGGATTCAAGTAATCCCGTATACAATTCCCTTTGTCAATCGGTACGTTACTTGCCCGAGATTCGATCATCGGTATCCCAATACCTCGCTCAATCTCGTTACCGGCAAGTCACTTTACTCGTACCGTAATGCATGATCCCGTGACCAAACACTTGGTCACATTGAGCTCATTATGATGATGCATTACCGAGTGGGCCTAGAGATACCTCTCCGTCATACGGAGTGACAAATCCCAGTCTCGATCCGTGTCAACCCAACAGATACTTGTTGGGGAACGTAGCAGAAATTCAAAATTTTCCTACGTGTCACCAAGATCTATCTATGGAGAGACCAGCAACGAGTAGAAAGAGAGTGCATCTACATACCCTTGTAGATCGCTAAGCGAAAGCGTTCAAGTGAACGGGGTTGATGGAGTCGTACTCGTCGTGATTCAAATCACCGATGATCCTAGTGCCGAACGGACGGCACCTCCGCGTTCAACACACGTACAGCCCGGTGACGTCTCCCACGCCTTGATCCAGCAAGGAGAGAGGGAGAGGTTGAGGAAGACTCCATCCAACAGCAGCACAACGGCGTGGTGGTGGTGGAGGAGCGTGGCAATCCAGCAGGGCTTCGCCAAGCACCATGGGAGAGGAGTAGGAAGAGAGGTAGGGCTGTGCCAGAACTTCGTGTATAGCTCCCATGCGCCTCCCCACTATATATAGGGGTGGAGGGGCTGGTTTCTTGCCCTCCAAGTCCATTGGGGCGTTGGCCAAGGTGGGAGGAAAGAAATCTCATTATTTCCTTCCCCACCGATTGTTATCCCCCCTTTTTAGGGATCTTGATCTTATCCCTTCGGGATATGATCTTATTCCTTCTAAGGGGGCATCTTGGTGCGCCTTGACCAGGGGTGTGGGGCCTTGCCCCCACTACCCACGTCCATGTGGGTCCCCCCATGCAGGTGGGCCCCACTCCGGAACCTTCTAGAACCTTCCCGGTACAATACCGAAAAATCCCGAACATTTTCCGGTGGCCAAAATAGGACTTCCCATATATAAATCTTTACCTCCGGACCATTCCGGAACTCCTCGTGACGTCCGGGATCTCATCTGGGACTCCGAACAACATTCAGTAACCACATACAAACTTCCTTTATAACCCTAGCGTCATCGAACCTTAAGTGTGTAGACCCTACGGGTTCGGGAGACATGTAGACATGACCGAGACGTTCTCCGGTCAATAACCAACAGCGGGATCTGGATACCCATGATGGCTCCCACATGTTCCACGATGATCTCATCGGATGAACCACGATGTCAAGGACTTAATCAATCCCGTATTCAATTCCCTTTGTCTATCGGTATGTTACTTGCCCGAGATTCGATCGTCGGTATCCAATACCTTGTTCAATCTCGTTACCGGCAAGTCACTTTACTCGTTCCGTAACACATCATCCCGTGATCAACTCCTTGGTCACATTGCGCATATGATGATGTCCTACCGAGTGGGCCCAAAGATACCTCTCCGTTTACACGGAGTGACAAATCCCAGTCTCGATCCGCATAAAACAATAGATACTTTCGGAGATACCTGTAGTGCACCTTTATAGTCACCCAGTTACGTTGTGACGTTTGATACACCCAAAGCACTCCTACGGTATCCAGGAGTTACACGCTCTCATGGTCGAAGGAAGAGATACTTGACATTGGCAAAGCTCTAGCAAATGAACTACACGATCTTTTGTGCTAGTCTTAGGATTGGGTCTTGTCCATCACATCATTCTCCTAATGATGTGATCCCGTTATCAACGACATCCAATGTCCATAGCCAGGAAACCATGACTATCTGTTGATCACAACGAGCTAGTCAACTAGAGGCTCACTAGGGACATATTGTGGTCTATGTATTCACACGTGTATTATGATTTCCGGATAATACAATTATAGCATGAATAAAAGACAATTATCATGAACAAGGAAATATAATAATAATACTTTTATTATTGCCTCTAGGGCATATTTCCAACAGTCTCCCACTTGCACTAGAGTCAATAATCTAGTTCACATCGCCATGTGATTAACACTCACAGGTCACATCGCCATGTGACTAATACCCAAGAGTTTACTAGAGTCAGTAGTCTAGTTCACATCACTATGTGATTAACACTCAATGAGTTTTATGTTTGATCATGTTGCTTGTGAGAGAGGTTTTAGTCAACGGGTCTGAACCTTTCAGATCCGTGTGTGCTTTACAAATCTCTATGTCATCTCCTAGATGCAGCTACCACGCTCTATTTGGAGCTATTCCAAACAACTGTTCTACTTGGAGCTATTCTAAATTATTGCTCCATTATATGTATCCGGTCTCTCTACTCAGAGCTATCCGGATAGGTGTCAAGCTTGCATCGTCGTAACCTTTACGACGAACTCTTTTACCACCTCCATAATCGAGAAAATTCCTTAGTCCACTAGTTACTAAGGATAACTTTGACCGCTGTCCTGTGAGCCATTCTTGGATCACTCTTGTACCCCATGACTGACTCATGGCAAGGCACACTTCAGGTGCGGTACACAGCATAGCATACTAAAGAGCCTATGTCTTAAGCATAGGGACGACCTTCATCCTTTCTCTCTATTCTGCCGTGGTCGAGCTTTAAGTCTTAACTTCGTACCTTACAACTCAGGCAAGAACTCCTTCTTTGACTGGTCCATCTTGAACACCTTCAAGATCATGTCAAGGTATGTGCTCATTTGAAAGTATTATTAAGCATTTTGATCTATCCTTATAGATCTTGATGCTCAATGTTCAAGTAGCTTAATCCATGCTTTCCATTGAAAAACACTTTCAAAATAACCCTATATGCTTTCCAGAAATTCTACGTCATTTCTGATCAACAATATGTCAACAACATATACTCATCAGAAATTCTATAGTGCTCCCACTCACTTCTTTGGAAATACAAGTTTCTCATAAACTTTGTACAAACCCAAAATTTTTGATCATCATCAAAGCATACATTCCAACTCTGAGATGCTCACTCCAGTCCTTAGAAGGATTGCTGGAGCTTTGCATACTTATTAGCATCTTTCGGGATTGACAAAACCTTCCGGTTGTATCACATACAACCTTTCCTCATTAAAATCGTCGAGGAAACAATGTTTTGACATCCTATCTGCAAGATTTCATAAATAATGCAGTAATCGCTAATATAATTCCAACAGACTCTTAGCATCGCTACGAGTGAGAAAATCTCATCGTAGTCAACTCCTTGAACTTGTCGGAAAACATCTTAACGACAAGTCGAGCTTTCTTAATGGTGACATGTACCATCATTGTCCGTCTTCCTTTTGAAATCCATCTGTACTCATTAGCCTTACGACCATCGAGCCGTTCTGCCAAAGTCTACACTTTGTTTTCATACATGGATCCTCTCTCGGATTTTATGGCCTCAAGCCATTTATCGGAATCCGGGCCCACCATCGCTTCTCCATAGCTCGTAGGTTCATTTTTGTCTAGCAACATGACCTTCAAGACAGGATTACGTACCACTCTGAAGTAGTACGCATCCTTGTCATCCTACGAGGTTTGGGAGTGACTTGATCCGAAGTTTCATGATCAATATCATAAGCTTCCACTTCAATTGGTGTAGGTGCCACAGGAACAACTCCCTGTGCCCTGTCACACACTAGTTGAAGATACGGTTCAATAACCTCATCAAGTCTCCACCATCCTCCCACTCAATTCTTTCGAGAGAAACTTTTCCTCGAGAAAGGACCCGATTCTAGAAACAATCCATATTGCTTTCGGATCTAAATTAGGAGGTATACCCAACTGTTTTGGGTTTCCTATGAAGATGCATTTTATCCGCTTTGGGTTCGAGCTTATCAACCTGAAACTTTTTCATATAAGCGTCGCAGCCCCAAACTTTTAAGAAACGACAACTTAGGTTTCTCTAAACCATAATTCATACGGTGTCATCTCATCGGAATTACGTGGTGCCCTATTTAAAGTGAATGTGGTTGTCTCTAATGCCTAACCCATGAACGATAGTGGTAATTCGATAAGAGACATCATGGTACGCACCATATCCAATAGGGTGCAACTATGATGTTCGGACACACCATCACATTATGGTGTTCCAGGCGGTATTAATTGCGAAACAATTTCCACAATGTCTTAATTGTGTGCCAAAACTCGTAACTCAGATATTCATCTCTATGATCATATCATAGACATTTTATCCCCTTGTCACAATGATCTGCTACTTCACTCTGAAATTACTTGAATCATTCAATAATTCAGACTTGTGTTTCATCAAGTAAATATACTCAACATTTACTCGAATCATCTGTGAAGTAAGAACATAATGATATTCACTGCATGCCTCAGCACTCATTCGACTGCACACATCAAAATGTGTTACTTCCAACAAGTTGCTATCTTGTTCCATCTTACTGAAAATGAGGCTTTTCAGTCATCTTGCCCATGTGGTATGATTTGCATATCTCAAGTGATTCAAAATCAAGTGAGTCCGAACGATCCATTTGCATGGAGTTTCTTCATGCATATACACCAATAGACATGGTTCGCATGTCTCAAACTTTTCAAAAACGAGTGAGTCCAAAGATCCATCAACATGGAGCTTCTTCATGCGTTTTATACCATTATGACTTACATGGCAGTGCCACAAGTAAGTGGTACTATCATTACTATCTTATATCTTTTGGCATGAAAATGTGTATCACTACGACCGAGATTCAATAAACCATTCCTTTAGGTGCAAGACCATTGAAGGTATTATTCAAAAATAGAGTAACCATTGTTCTCCTTAAATGAATAACCGTATTGCGATAGACATAATCCAATCATGTCTATGCTCAACGCAAACACCAATCTCGGTGGTAGAGGGAGCGTGCGATGCTTGATCATATCAACCTTGGAAACACTTCCAACATATATCGTCAGCTCACCTTTAGCTAGTCTCCGTTTATTCCGTAGCTTTTATTTCGAGTTACTAACACTTAGCAACCGAACCGGTATCCAATACCCTGGTGCTACTAGGAGTACTAGTAAAGTAAACATTAACATAATGTATATCCAATATACCTCTATCGACCTTGCCAGCCTTCTCATCTACCAAGTATCTAGGGTAATGCTGCTCCAGTGGTTGTTCCCCTTATTACAGAAGCACTTAGTCTCGGGTTTGGGTTCAACCTTGGGTTTCTTCACTAGAGCAGCAGCTGAATTGCCGTTTCATGAAGTATCCCTTTGTTCCCTTGCCCTTCTTGAAACTAGTGGTTTCACCAACCATCAACAATTGATGCTCCTTCTTGATTTCTACTTTCGCGGTGTCAAACATCATGAATATTTCAAGGATCATCATATCTATCCCTGATATGTTATAGTTAATCACGAAGCTCTAGCAGCTTGGTGGCAATGACTTTGGGGAAACATCACTATCTCATCTGGAGGATCAACTCCCACTCGATTCAAGTGATTGTTGTGCTCAGACAATCTGAGCACAAGCTCAACGATTGAGCTTTTCTCCCTTAGTTTGCAGGCTAAGAAAATCGTCGGAGGTCTTATACCTCTTGACGTGGGCACGAGCCTGAAATCCCAATTTCAGCCTTCGAAACATCTCATATGTTTCGCGACGTTTCGAAAATGTCTTTGGTGCCTCTACTTAAACCATTTAATTGAACTATCACGTAGTTATCAAAACGTGTATGTCCGATGTTCGCAACATCGACAAACGACGTTGGGGTTCAGCACACTGAGCGGTGCATTAAGGACATAAGCTTTCTACTGATCGCATAATCGCTACTATCAACTTTCAACTATATTTTCTCTAGGAACATATCTAAACAGTGGAACTAAAGCGCGAGCTTACGACATAATTTGCAAAAGTTCTTTTGACTATGTTCAGGATAATTAAGTTCATCTTATGAACTCCCACTTAGATAGACATCCCTCTGGTCATCTAAGTGATCACATGATCCGAGTCAACTAGGCCGTGTCCGATCATCAAGACGGACTAGTCATCATCGGTGAACATCTTCATGTTGATCGTATCTACCATACGACTCATGCTCGACCTTTCGGTCTCCGTGTTCCGAGGCCATGTCTGCACATGCTAGGCTCGTCAAGTTAACCCTAAGTGTTTTCACTGTGTAAAACTGTCTTACACCCGTTATATGTGAACGTAAGAATCCATCACACCCGATCATCACGTGGTGCTTAGAAGCGACGAACTGTAGCAACGGTGCACAGTTAGGGGAGAACACTTCTTGAAATTTTGTAAGGGATCATCTTATTTACTACCGTCGTCCTAAGCAAACAAGATGCATAAACATGATAAACATCACATGCAATCAAATAGTGACATGATATGGCCAATATCATTTTGCTCCTTTTGATCTTCATCTTCGGGGCTCCATGATCATCATCGTCACCGGCACGACACCATGATCTCCATCATCATGATCTCCATCATCGTGTCTTCATGAAGTTGTCACGCCAACGACTACTTCTACTTCTATGACTAACGCGTTTAGCAATAAAGTAAAGTAGTTTACATGGCGTTCTTCCATGACACGCAGGTCATACAATAAATAAAGACAACTCCTATGGCTCCTGCCGGTTGTCATACTCATCGACATGCAAGTCGTGAATCCTATTACAAGAACATGATCAATCTCATACATCACATATCATTCATCACATTCTTCTTGGCCATATCACATCACATAGCATACCCTGCAAAAACAAGTTAGACGTCCTCTAATTGTTGTTGCATGTTTTACGTGGCTGCTATGGGTTTCTAGCAAGAACGTTTCTTACCTACGCAAGACCACAACGTGATATGCCAATTGCTATTCACCCTTCATAAGGACCTTTTTCATCGAATCCGTTCCGACTAAAGTGGGAGAGACTGGCACCCGCTAGCCACCTTATGCACCAAGTGCATGTCAATCGGTGGAACCTGTCTCACGTAAGAGTACGTGTAAGGTCGGTCCGGGCCGCTTCATCCCACAATACCGTCGAAACAAGATTGGACTAGTAACGGTAAGCATATTGAACAACATCAATGCCCACAACTACTTTGTGTTCTACTCGTGCAAAGAATCTACGCAATAGACCTAGCTCATGATGCCACTGTTGGGGAACGTAGCAGAAATTCAAAATTTTCCTACGTGTCACCAAGATCTATCTATGGAGAGACCAGCAACGAGTAGAAAGAGAGTGCATCTACATACCCTTGTAGATCGCTAAGCGGAAGCGTTCAAGTGAACGGGGTTGATGGAGTCGTACTCGTCGTGATTCAAATCACCGATGATCCTAGTGCCGAACGGACGGCACCTCCGCGTTCAACACACGTACAGCCCGGTGACGTCTCCCACGCCTTGATCCAGCAAGGAGAGAGGGAGAGGTTGAGGAAGACTCCATCCAACAGCAGCACAACGGCGTGGTGGTGGTGGAGGAGCGTGGCAATCCAGCAGGGCTTCGCCAAGCACCATGGGAGAGGAGGAGTAGGAAGAGAGGTAGGGCTGTGCCCGAACTTCGTGTATAGCTCCCATGCGCCTCCCCACTATATATAGGGGTGGAGGGGCAGGTTTCTTGCCCTCCAAGTCCATTGGGGCGTTGGCCAAGGTGGGAGGAAAGAAATCTCATTATTTCCTTCCCCACCGATTGTTATCCCCCCTTTTTAGGGATCTTGATCTTATCCCTTCGGGATATGATCTTATTCCTTCTAAGGGGGAATCTTGGTGCGCCTTGACCAGGGGTGTGGGGCCTTGCCCCCACTACCCACGTCTATGTGGGTCCCCCCATGCAGGTGGGCCCCACTCCGGAACCTTCTAGAACCTTCCCGGTACAATACCGAAAAATCCCGAACATTTTCCGGTGGCCAAAATAGGACTTCCCATATATAAATCTTTACCTCCGGACCATTCCGGAACTCCTCGTGACGTCCGGGATCTCATCTGGGACTCCGAACAACATTTGGTAACCACATACAAACTTCCTTTATAACCCTAGCGTCATCGAACCTTAAGTGTGTAGACCCTACGGGTTCGGGAGACATGTAGACATGACCGAGACGTTCTCCGGTCAATAACCAACAGCGGGATCTGGATACCCATGATGGCTCCCACATGTTCCACGATGATCTCATCGGATGAACCACGATGTCAAGGACTTAATCAATCCCGTATTCAATTCCCTTTGTCTATCGGTATGTTACTTGCCCGAGATTCGATCGTCGGTATCCAATACCTTGTTCAATCTCGTTACCGGCAAGTCACTTTACTCGTTCCGTAACACATCATCCCGTGATCAACTCCTTGGTCACATTGCGCATATGATGATGTCCTACCGAGTGGGCCGAGAGATACCTCTCCGTTTACACGGAGTGACAAATCCCAGTCTCGATCCGCATAAAACAATAGATACTTTCGAAGATACCTGTAGTGCACCTTTATAGTCACCCAGTTACGTTGTGACGTTTGATACACCCAAAGCACTCCTACGGTATCCAGGAGTTACACGCTCTCATGGTCGAAGGAAGAGATACTTGACATTGGCAAAGCTCTAGCAAATGAACTACACGATCTTTTGTGCTAGTCTTAGGATTGGGTCTTGTCCATCACATCATTCTCCTAATGATGTGATCCCGTTATCAACGACATCCAATGTCCATAGCCAGGAAACCATGACTATCTGTTGATCACAACGAGCTAGTCAACTAGAGGCTCACTAGGGACATATTGTGGTCTATGTATTCACACGTGTATTACGATTTCCGGATAATACAGTTATAGCATGAATAAAAGACAATTATCATGAACAAGGAAATATAATAATAATACTTATATTATTGCCTCTAGGGCATATTTCCAACAATACTTTCGGGGATACCTGTAGTATACCCTTATAGTCACCCAGTTACATTGTGACGTTCGGTACACCCAAAGCACTCCTACGGCATCCGGGAGTTACACGATCTCATGGTCTAAGGAAATGATACTTGACATTGGAAAAGCTCTAGCAAACGAACTACACGATCTTGTGCTATGCTTAGGATTGGGTCTTATCCATCACACCATTCTCCTAGTGATGTGATCCCGTTATCAATGACATCCAATGTCCATAGTCAGGAAACCATGACTATCTGTTGATCAACGAGCTAGTCAACTAGAGGCTCACTAGGGACATGTTATGGTCTATGTATTCACACATGTATTATGATTTCCTGATAACACAACTATAGCATGAATAATAGACAATTATCATGAACAAGGAAATATAATAATAATCATTTTATTATTGCCTCTAGGGCATATTTCCAACAGCTCTTATATCTTATTTGAACTTAATTTGCTTTAGAAGTATCACAATTGGGAGTGTTAGGTGAACAGTTTACTGAATCTTGTTACCATTATGCAGGTGTGAAGAAAGTGTGCGCTATTGATTGATTTTTTTATTTCTGGTACAGAAATGCGAGGTACACTTGCAACACAGTCCTTATTGATATGAATATCAAATCTTGGTATTTCTGTGAGAAATCTTTACGTTTGCCTTTTCAAAAACTGATCGCTTGATTCACCCCCTATGACCGCGACCAGGCCTATGTGTGACACTTGATCTTCAAGCTCCAGGATTACTGTGCCTATGTGCGGCGCAATTTGACTCCAAGGTTTCACATGTTCAACCCCTCGGCGGCCACATTCTGTAAGGTAATGTGAGAACCTATGAAATTAAAGTGATACTTATAAGTATATTATTTGATGTGAATGTATTTTGGATTTAAACATGTTTATTGATAAAATTACATATATACACACTCACCTTTAAGGCCCCTCGGATTTTAGTTTCGCCACGGGCCCTGATATCTCAGGACCGGCCCTGGCGCTCTTTTGGCAGTGCGTGAAAGGTTCATTTCATGCGCGGAAGCACATTGCGCCCTACGACATGCACTACATCCATTAATACAGTGTGAGGTCGTGAGCATATCGATGGCACACCATCCAGAACTTTGTCATGAAGTTTTGTGGCGTGGTTGATCGGCTGAAGGCAATGTGGCCATTACACGCGGCAACTATAGAGATTGTAAGTTTTGCTTCTTCTTGCTTAACTTGTTGATTAATTCATTCATTCACTCCATGCTATTCTACATGTTGTGTAGCCTGTACGCGTCGTCGTGATGTACCACGGGTCAAAGGGAAAATCATTCACGCACGCACATTGTTGTATGAAGCTTATGTGTGGGACAACATGATTTATCCATGAAAAACTTGTTGAATTTAAACTATTTTTGTTGAATTTGAACTATTTATTTTACTGGATTTATTTGCATGCTATGTATGGATGATTTGTGCTATTTTCTATCCAGGCTTGCATGAATTCCGCCGTGTTTGATGAATTTTGTCCGGTCTATTGAAAGGAGGTTTGAATTGTATGCGGATAATTTTGGATGGCTGGCTCTCGTATCCGTGTCCATGCATAGGCCCCTGTCCGCGGACGGATGCAGTGTCCATTTTGCAGGTCAGCTTCATTGCAATTGAGGAAATGCCCCATTTCTGTTATGCATCTAGATAAAATGCCCCACACTTAACTTGATGATGTATCTTTACCGTATGACAAAAATAAGAGGGTGGAAAAGACCAAAATACCCCAGAACAAAAAACCACATATAGTAGCCCATGTAATCTTGTTTGAATGCCAAAAAAATCAATAACAACACGCCAAAAATTCTAGACTATTGCAAAAAAATGCGCGGATGAGACCCCTAGAGCGCCGAATAGGTGCACCCCAGTCAATGGAGGAACTACAACGAACACGCAACAGGAGGCCGCTGCGCCAATCGTGACAAGGATTGAGCCTGAGACGGAGACGGTGGGACCGGAGGTGGACCCCAGCAGTACAGGAGCTCTGGACCCTGACAACTGTAGGGACGGGAACACGCCAATCCCAACAGATAAGATGGGCATGGTACGAGACACGGTCGACAAGGACACAGAGAATGAGGAGGAGCAGACCAACCAAGACTAACAATGCTACACGTACAAACAGTTTACATGCTTTTACAGGATGGGGCTAGTGGAATCGCAGGCCATGGCCAAGGACCAACCAGCTTACGGAGACAAGCACGGATCCTAAGGTACAACTGCTAGTGGAGGAAAAAGATAATGCGCGGCAGGCCCCACCCAATGGAAACCATGCAAGGACCCCACCTGATGGGAATCATGCGGCCAGGAACGTGGAGCTGGGCTGCGAGACGACGCGCATATAGGAGGGATTGCATGCATGCAGCGAGACTGCCCACGTTGTGGCGCCTAGCTTGGAAACCCAGGAGCAGGAGGGAGTGATCGTGATCCATCGCGCAATAGAGGACACGGAACGGATGACGGTCCAGGAAGCAATAGCTTACAGCAAACTCAAAGGATTCTGCTCTAGCATCATCAAGAAGCTGGCGCCACCACTTCTCAAGGAAGTACAAGCAGCAAAGCTAAGGCCGGAGGCTACACCATTCACCCCAAAGCGCATGACAAGGGCGACCAAGAAGTCTGCCACAACAAGCCGAACCAAGGACAACCCCGCGGAGAATGTGCTCCTACACGCACTTGGCCTAGTGCCGGAGGATCTCGTAGCCGATGAGGGGATGGTTCATGAGCTACAGGCCCTCTTTGATTCACCACTACGTGAGCAGCACGTCTGGATCATTGCTGGACTATTTGGTAAGGTTGTCCCAAGCATGCAAGAAATGGAGGGTAACAACGCGGCTGTGGTATGCCCAAGCTAGGACGGAGGCACCCCGGTGTTGGTGCTAACGCCCCGAAATAATTGATCTACACCCGCAGATACTATGTTGGAACATTCGGGGGTTAAATAACCCAGCCAAGAGGAAGGCGGTTAGGGAGTTTGTGAGCACGGTGAAGGTGAATTTGGCTTGCTTCCAAGAAACAAGGATGGATGTAATGGACCAATATATTGTTATGCAATGTTTAGGACCATCTTTTGATGGCTTTGTGTACTTGCCAGTGGAGGAGACTCGTGGGGGAATTATGGTGGCATGGGATAGCACATCATTTACACTAGATAACAGAACGTTCGACGCTAACTTTCTTACGGGCTTGGTGCATACCAAGATAGGTGAGCCTTGGTGGATCACGGTGGTCTATGGGCCACAAGGAGATGAGGCCAAAACATAGTTCCTGAACGACCTGCGAGCCAGACGAGCCCTTTGTCCGGGACCTTGGATGGTCCTAGGTGATTTCAACATGATTCTGCAGGCTACGGACAAGAGTAATACCAACATAAATAGAAGGATGATGACCATGTTTCGAGACTTTGTGGATGACCAGGAGTTAAAGGAAATGTACATGCATGGATGTAGATACACATGGTCTAATGAGAGGGACGCCCCTACTCTGACAAAGATTGATTGCATCCTCACCTCAATGGATTGGGAGCTGGAGAACACAGATTACCTCCTACAAGCGCTGTCGACTGGGGTTTCGTACCATGCCCCGCTCCTCTTGACTACGAGCGCTGGTTTCTGCATGAAAAGAAGATTCAGATTTGAGATGTTCTGGATGAAGTTGGAAGGCTTTGACGAGGCCGTCAAGGAGGCTTGGGTGTGTGACCCAGAGATTGTGGACCCGTACAAACGCCTGGACAACCTACTAAGAAACACGGCCATCTATCTTCAAGCGTGGGGGCATCGGAAGATTGGGAACGTCAAGCTACTCAAGCGAGTGGACACATGGGTAGTTCATAGGCTGGACATGGCACAGGAGCAACAGACACTTGAGAGGTCGGAGACTTAGCTAGACGCACGCTGAAACATGCCCTGCTAGGACTCGCGGCGCTGGAGCTCATGATAGACCGACAAAGGTCGCGTATGAGGTGGCTAAAGGAAGGGGACGCCAACACAAAACTCTTTCAAGTGGTGGCAAACGGACGGAGAACAAAAAAACTTCATCCCACATATTATACGTGATGGTGAGATCATCACGGATCAGAAGCTCAAGGAGGAGGCATTTTATCAAGCCTATGAGAATCTACTCATAAGGGATCGGGTGAGAGAGCACTCCCTTGACTTCCAGTTCCTGGGAGTTCGGCAGCATAACTTGAGCGCTCTAGAGGAGATGACTATAGAAGAGGAGGTTTGGGGAGTGATTAAGGAACTGCCACCGGATCGGGCGCCGGGCTCTGATGGCTATGTTGACGCGTTCTACCAGAGGGCTTGGCTGATCATCAAGGGGGATGTAATGGCGGCCATGATGAAGTTCTATGTGGAGGACGGCCGTGGCATGGCAAAGTTGAACAAGGCACACATTATCCTCATCCCCAAGAAGCCGGAGGCAGATGAGATTGAAGACTTCCGACCCATCAGCCTAATTCATAGTATACCAAAACTCTTCGCCAAGGTGCTTGCAAACCGCTTACAAAAAGAACTACCTGATATAGTGGAGGTAAACCAATCGGCATTCGTCAAGGGGCGACATTTACATGACAACCTCTTGCTAGTCAGACAAGTAGCCCGCAAGATCCATGCACGTAAGGCCCAGGAGTGTTTCTCAAACTTGACATATCACGTGCTTTTGACTCGCTGTCCTGGCTGTTTCTCTTCAAGGTCATGACAACCAAGGGGTTTGGATTGAAATGGAGGTCTTGGGTGGCAACCTTATTACAAACAGCAAGCACGAAGGTGATAGTAAATGGAGTCCCAGGGAAGAGCTTTGGACATGCTTGTGGACTGCGCCATGGGGACTCCATTTCCCCTATGCTCTTCATATTGGCAATGGATGTGCTCACAAAACTGGTGCAAAAGGCCCTAAAACTGGTGCTAAGCACCGTACCAGGGGTAGCAGCAGTACAGATGATTTTGATCTACGCGGATGACGTGGCCCTGTTCATCAAACCTACGACCCAAGATCTTGACTTTGTCAGAGCGGCACTTGGTGCTTTTGGGGAGGCCTCGGGATTACATGTGAACTATCGAAAATCGTCGGTGGTAGTGTTAAGAGGAGACCTGGAGGATAAGCAAAGGGTGGCTAACTTACTGCAATGCGAACTGGCAGAATTCCCTTGCAAGTAGCTCGAACTCCAGCTAGCTATTAAGAGTCTCACAAGGGCCGATTGGCAACCCATGCTGGACCAAGTGCGGCACTACGTTCCAGCTTGGCAGAGAGGAATGATACAACGCCCTAGCAGACTCATTCTTGTCCAATCGGTCATTTCAGCAAGGCCTTTGCATCACCTCATGGTCATGGATGCTCCGGCTTGGGTGTTTGAGGAGATAACCAAGTGGATGAGATCTTTTTTTCTGGGCTGGCGAGGAGAAGGTGAATGGGGGTCAGTGCCTTGTCGCGTGGGACACCATCTATAGACCCAAATGCTACGGCGGATTGGGAATCAAAAACATGAAGCTACAAGCAATTGCATTAAGGGTCAGATGGGAGTGGCTTCAGAGGACTGAACTACATAGGCCATGGCAGGGACTACCAATGGTAGAAGACAGAGAAGCCCGGGCGGTGTTCGACAGACTCGTGCGGATCAAGGTAGGCAAGGGGGATAGAGTCATGTTCTGGCGTGATCGGTGGATCCGCGGACTAGCTGTGGCGGATATTACGCCTCTGGTTCTTGCTACGGTGCAAACCAGAATCGTCAACATGCGCACAGTGCAGCAAGCGCTGCAGGGAAACAGATGGGTGGCCGACTGTCAACCGGAAGCTTCATTCGTGGCCTAGTTGCAGTGCATGCACTTGTGCCAGGCTATTGGCGCGGTGTGGAGAAACATAGAGGAGCCGGACACATTCAGCTGGACATGCTCAACGTCAGGCCAATACTCCGCTCGCTCGGTGTACAAAAGCCTCTGCTCAACCTTGCCGAGATCGCCGATGGCAAAATGCATCTGGAGGAGCTGGGCACCACTAAAGTGCAAGATCTATGCATGGATGGCAATGCAATACAGGATCTAAAGCGCACGGCATGATCTGCAAGACGAGCCCTCCCCTTGCTACACATGCTTGCAAGACCAAGATGATGCTGATCATATTCTGTCCTGCTGCACCTACGCGAAGGAGGTCTGATGTACCATTTGGGATACTATCCACTTAGATGTAAATGACCCGTCACCGACTGACACAACGTTGCAATGGTGGCTCAAAGAGAGGGGAAAGTACCATAGAACGAAGAAGAGAGGATTCAATACCCTATTCACCGCGACAATATGGGCCCTATGGAAGCAAAGAAATGCGAGGGTGTACAGTAGAACGGAACAACAAAGGAGGCCAAGGGAGGTGGCCACGATGATTCTTGCAGAACTGGCAGAATGGAAGCAAGCGGCTGGCGAAGTTGGAGGACTACAACGTTTCATGAGAGAGTAGCCTATAGTGTATTTTGTAGGTGTGGGAGTTAGGGTTTGTGTCTCGCCCAATTGTGCGCAATTGGGTGACACTTCTTGTAAATATTGTTTCTACCTTCTATAAAAATATGGTATGCCATTGGCGTACTCTCAAAAAAAAATTTATGTCCAGATTTGTTCAAATTTTGGGAGAAATTTTGAATTGCCCAGGATAATCTAGAAAAACTACAAAACAAGTATATTCATAGTAGTGTACCATTCAAATTTCAACCAATTCTAAACAAGGATCAAAGAAAAAGTGAGATTTCAAATTTCTGTCCAGATTTGTAAACATTTTGGGCAAAGATTTGAACTGCCCTAAAAAATCTGAAAATTTTACAGAAAATCAAGTGTATTTATAGTAGTCTACTTTTCAAAATTCTACCAATTCTGAGCAAGTATCAAAGAGAAAATGAGAAATCAATTTTTTGTCCAGATTTGTTCATATTTTGGGCGAAAATTGACTGCCCAGAAAAATCTATTTTTTTTACAGAAAATCAAGTATATTCATAGTAGTCTACTGTTCAAATTTTAGCCAATTATAAGCATCTATAATTGAGAAAATGACATATATACTTGTTGTCCAGCAAGTTTGGCACACTAGTCATACAAATAGATGAAGTTTTTCATTATATGGGTTCAAATTTTCGTTCTACATCACAAAATAGAGCGGCACATCACAAGTCAAAATTCAATTTCCAACACATAGAAGAAGGTTTCAAGGTTTAGTGTCTCGGCCAGTTACCTTTCTTTTATTGGGTGAAGCTCAATCGTTTATATGTTTCTAGTTTACACATGAATCGTGGCTAGTGTGCTATATACGCAGGCCTGTACAGGCTTACGCCTTCTCTTTTCCTTGCTCCTTCACAGTATACCACTTCTCGCCCTGTTCTGCAAGATGGATATCAGTCAACCAGCTAATGGTTCCGATGGTGAAGCTGAAGCAAGTATCATCGATCCTTTCTCCCTCTACACGCTAGATCACTACCTTGTCCAAATGGACATGTTAGACTCGTTGGCCAAGGAGGTCGCAATAGAAGTGAAGGAAAGCCTCAAAGGTCAAGCAAGATCATGCAGAAGTGGCCCGAGGATTTACGTGAACAGGCCACGTGAAGCAGCCACTGAGCAATTGGTACGCGACTATTTCTATGATAATCCTATCTACAAGAAGAAGGTATTTTATAGAAGATTCCGGATGAGAAGGCCCCTTTTCGAGTGTATCGTACATGCACTATAGGATGGCAGTCTCTAGAGTTCACGCAAAGGAAAGATGCTATTGACCATGATGGACAATCTCCGTTGCAGCAATGTGCATCAACTATTCGCTCATTGGCGTATGTGGTACTCCTGCGGAGGCTCTTGATGAGTACCTTAAGATTACCAAGTGCACTTCAATTAAGTGCTTAAAGTTGTTCGTCGAAGGAGTGATTCATATATTTGGCGATTAGTGTCTGCGAAAACACGATGTCAACGATGTGTTGCGCTCGATATTGGAGAGAGTCGTGGGTTTTCTAGCATGTTAGGAAGCCTCGGTCGTATGCACTGGCGTTGGGACAAATGTGACATGGAGTGGAAGGGAAAATTCACCATCGGGTATAAAGGAGCCCCTACTCTTATTCTACAGGCGGTTGCTTCTTAGGATCTCTGGATATGGCATGCATGTTTTGGTGTTGCCGGATCTAACAACAACATAAACGTGCTTAATCAATCGATGTTGTTCCTTGAGCAACTGAAAGGGCAAGCTCCTCGAGTGAACTATAATGTCAACGAGAAGGAATATCAACTTGGTTATTACCTTGTAGATGGAATATACCCCGAGTGGCAGCATCCGTGAAGTCAATACTGAGGGGTCAAACAGAAAAGCAAAGGTTGTTTGCTAAACATCAATAAGGTGCAAGGAAGGACATGGAACGCGCATTTGGTGTGCTCAACACGTGATTGTCTATTTTACGGCATCCGGCAATTAAGGTTGGCCGGGGTGATCTCCATAATATTATGTTAGCTTGCATCATTCTACACAACATGATTGTCGAGGATGAAAAAGAAGAGGCAGGGAATATGCTTGATTTGAATGAGGAAGCAGGCTCATCGATTGTTTTCCCATCGGTATTTACTCACGGTGACATGCCAGCATTTGCTGAGGTAGTTGTAAGAGATGCTAGAATCGTGATCGTCCGACGCATAAGCCTCTAAAAAATAATTTGATTGAACATATATGAAAAAAAAATGGGCGACAATAGATTATATTCGAGACTTGATCCATGTATTGCTAAATATGTTTTATATATTTTAATTATATCATATTGACACTTTATTATTTATTATGGATCAGTTTGAATTTGTGTTCTTGTATTTATCCATGGCTACTAGCAAAAAAAAATCATATTGGTACACGCCACATATAGATCACAAAGTTGAAGTACTACTAGATCCCACGAAACAATAAGTGAAAACGTCTATGTCACTATCCGCTAGTCTATGTTACTCCCCACTATGGCTACTCTAATTGGAGCGCCCCCATGTTTATCTTCTCCTCACGCCCTGCTCCCACCTCCCGCCCTCCCTCAATCTCACCGCCAATTACTAGCCCCGTAATCCATCTTCCTTCCTCTGTCCCAGCGGCACACGCCATGCTCTACCCCACGCTCTGCCACCTCTCCAATGCCACCCACGCGTCGTTGGCGCTCAAGATGAAGTTCCGCCGTCACATCACCCTTAGCCGCCCACAGATTCAACCACCCACCCCGCACACGGCCAACGATGAATCTGGTTATGGTGGAAGCACGACGCCGACCACGGGTCACTGTAGATTCGACACGAGCTGATACCTTGGGGATGAAGGCCGACAGCTAGGCAAGGATCCTCGGTGTTGAGACCGTCTTTTGTTTCCTCATTTTTTCTCTCTGAAAATTTTCCTTCCTCGAATTTTCTCTCTTAAGGTTTCCTGGAACTTTTTACCTCGTCAACTCTGACACCCAATGGTGTTGAGATCGCCTTTTCTTTCCTTGTTTTTTCTTTGAAAAACTTCTTTACTCGAATTTTCTCTCTTAAGGTTTCATAATTTTTTTGAGAACTTCTTTTCTTTTCTCATTTTTATCTAAAAAAGTTTCTTTCCTCGGATTTTCTCTCTTAAGGTTCCCTAGATTTTTTTGAGAACGTATTTTCTTTCCTCGTTTTTTATCTAAAATTTTTCTTTCCTCAAATTATCTCTCGGAGGTTTCCTTGAATTTTTGGGAACGTCTTTTGTTTCCTCGTTTTTTCTCTAAAAAATTTATTTCCTTGAATTTTCTCTTTGAGGTTTCCTGTATCTAAAATTTTATCAGATCATGGTGTTCAAAACTGTTTTTTCTTGGACAGCCACAAATCTGGGAAATTCATAGATTTTCCATCACTCTCATTTGCAATTCCCCCATCCAGAATTTGGTATGAACTCTCCTGGTTTTATCTAAAATTTTGGTGGTTGATCGGTGCACATTTCATGAGTGAAATTCAATGGAGTGCTTTTTTGAGTAGTTATATTGCCTGATTAATGCGTTTTTGATGGATCTTTAATTATTATTATTTTCTGATGCATATCTATTGTTTTGGGATCTATTTGCTGATGAACCAAGTTTTTGAGTTGTATGTTATGATGCTGAATCATGAAAAGTGAAAATGTAATCAAGTCAGTTTCAAGTTAATTTTGTGAATCGATGGGCAGTGAGCTTTATTGAGTACTAGCAAACAAGCCCGTGCATTGCAATCAGAGAGAAAAGTTACCTCTCATACACACTCTCGAGATATCAGTAAATCTCTTGAAATCGTGCACGATGCCACATGAAAAACAACGAGATAAGTGATGTTGCGCCAAAATATAAAGGCGTGATGATTTCTTAGGTGTATTCAAGGTGTTTCCAATTTAGACAATATAAATATCTAGCTAGTTGCAGGTATATCTTTACGCATTTGTTGTCGTTCCTCCTTGGTGGTGCCCACCAAATATTTGCATTAAGATGAAAATAGCGAAGTATATTTTATTATTTAATGATAGCATTTGCATCAGAGCATTGTTTTTGCCTCCTTGATATATGTGTTTTTTTAATCCAAGTCAAGTCTTAATTTGGTTCCAAACATATTAGACAACTTCATAAAAAACAATTAATTTGTAAGGACATGCATACGAAATGTTCAAGGTTGCATATCAACATCGATATTTTTAAAAATAAACAATTTAAAATAATATGATTTTTTTATTTTTTTGCAGGATTATGAAAATTAAAGTCAAGCCATTGGTTTGCGTAAAGCTTGTATCAGCAACATTGTACAATTTTGTATACATCAGAAACATTTTATATATACACATTTAATACTTTCCAATTTTATGGTCAACATTTTTCAAAACATATTTATTTTTTGTGTCTACTTTTTTTACACATTCTACATTTTTTGTAAACATCAGAAATGTTTTTTATATACATGTTTAACATTGTACAAATACATGATAATATTTTCGAAAACTTATACTTTTTTATATCTACTTTGTTCCATACATATTATATATGTTTATATACATTTTCTTATAGATCAGAAACATTTTTTCTGTGCACATTTGACATTTTAAAAGACATGCTTAACATTTATTAAAGAATTATTTTTTTTCTATACGCACTGTACTTTTTTTGTATATAATGGAAAGATTCTTTCTATACAAGTTTGACATTTCTTTAATGCATGATTAATATTAAGTCTGCATATAAGTGGTTTCTATGATTAAAATATCCATAGTATTTTGAAATAAAGCCAAAAGAAAGAAAATACAAAACATATGTAAAAAATTGAAAAAGTAAGAAAAATAAGTGCTGAAGGCCGCGCTGGGCGGCCCAATCGGGCATTTGTCTAATAAAGAAAAGGGGGAGTAAAAACGGAAGACTGTGGGATCGAACCTGGGTCTTCTAGTTGGAAAAGGCAGGCTCCAGCCAGACAATTCCTAAGCGGCGCCTTAAGCGTCCGTTTTTGGGTCTTCTAGGTGAAAGAGGCAGGGTCCAGGCAGGCAATTCCTAAACTGCGCCTAACGTTTTAGGTATATACGCAATCGGGCGCACACCCTCCCGCCGCACTGGCCAGCCCATTTTGATATTTTTTCCGGGTTTTTAAAATGCAAAAAAGGCTAGCGAGCGCGCGATTCGAATCAGCGATCTCCCTATTATATGGGACCACTAGGCAAACTCAACGGTTCGTGTAAACTTAGAACTTTCTTACCCTTTTCTTCTTCTTTCTTTTTTTGTTTTTCTTGGAAATGGGTTTGTTTTGTTTTTTCTTTTTTCTTCCTTTTCTTTCTTTCTTCTTTTCTGGTAAGTGCGTGAACTTTTTTTTTTGATATTTTGTGAACTTTTTCCCAAATTCATGAACTTTATTTCAAATCAATGTTTTTTTTTCAATTGATGAACTTTTTTCAAAATTGATGAACCTTTCTCCAAATCGATGAACCTTTTTCCAAATTGATGGCTTTTTTCAAATTGATGAACTTTTTTTCAAATTCAATGAACTTTTATCAAGTTTGATGAACATTTTTTCAAATTCGATGAACTTTTCCAAATTTGATGAACCTTTATTCCAATAAATGAATTATTTTTTTCAAAATCAATGAACCTTTTTCCAAATTGATGATTTTTTTTCAAATTCGATGCAATTTTTCCATATTCGATGATTTTTTTTAAAAATGAATGAACTTTTTTTCAATTTTGTGAAAATTTCTTCAAAAATGATGAATTTATTCAAATTCACAAATTTTTATAAATAATTCATAAAATTGAGTGATGCAATACACATGCAGTAAATAGCACAGCCGCATGTTCTGATACTGTGGGCGCTTTTATCATTCACAATAGTTGAGTTGGTCTTGTGTTTAAGCGCACTTGTTCAGTAAGGCAGTAGCTTGTGTTCGAATCCTGAGAGACGGCACCTTTTTTTTTTTGCCTTTTTATAACTCTAATAAGTTCGCTGCACAACGTCCCGAGCGTTCTTA
>NC_041387.1:10243495-10244664 GCF_002162155.2 Triticum dicoccoides
TTCATTGCCTATTGAATCAAAAACAACGGCCGACTTAAAAGAAAAAGCCAAATCGTTTTTTTCCACTTAGCAATGGCATAGGTGGTAATTTATGCAAACTCTAGGGGCAAATTCAATGATGTACGACAAGAAGCTCTGCGTGCTTTATTATTAGGAAAAGCGTTTTCATATGATTTTTTTGGTAGTTAACAATGCCGATTTTTTTTGGCCTTGGCTTGCTTGAATCGTGTCTCTGTGACCGTCTTCCATGCTTTATACAGCTGCCATATTATTCGTATTAAATTTGTCATGGCAACTTTGACATCAATATTGTGACAACTTGGTAGTGGCAAATTTATCAAAAACTGAATGGCAACTTTTATGATGATTTTTCTCACTGAACATAGTCAGATGGATCGAGCTCTCATCGGTGGTGAGAAGGATTGTCGATCAGGCGGTTTAAGTTGCCGAATAGTTTTAATCATGTACGAACACAAGACCCATGAAACATACATGCTTTATTGAATTTGATTGATTACATCTTGCATGGTACTGGTATTAGCGAATTAGAAAATTGACTTCTATATACCACGAAGTGCGTGCAGTACATCTGACTTGTATTAGGTTGGTCAAATTGATGACCTAGGGGTACACGCACGCCCTGTAAACTGAGAGAGAGGGAGTAATGGATTGGATGACAAGCACTGTATCAGCACGCGAAAGAGATGGAGCGAATCGTTCGTTTTAATAAGTTGCAAGAGGATACGTGATCTCCGCCGCGCCAGGTCATATCGCCTTCCAGTTCGATGGCCGTGTTCAAGTTTGTGCGTCCTATTGGAGCACCGGAGAACGCCTCCGCCACACACCAAAAGATACGGCCCGTCGTTCGACGACTTGCCGCCATCGACGATGCCCAAAACGGCGGGCATGTGATGGTTTCTTCTTCTGGTACAAATCAACCCGCTCATCTATGAAGCTTCCGAGAGAAAGAATTGGAAGGTGAGGGAGGCCATGAAGCACAACGCTTGGATTCTCAAGATAAACCCCCCTACCAATGTCTCTGTCGAGCACATTACACAATTCTTCGCTCTATGGTTGATACTAAATGAGGTCCAGCTTGACGAGCTCAACGAAGATGATATCCTTTGGAAACACACGACCTGTGGGCAATACTCGGCGGCCTCCGCGTA
>NC_041387.1:10244787-10268275 GCF_002162155.2 Triticum dicoccoides
CTTCAAGACAGAGTTTGGTCGGCGGATAGATTGGCAAAGCGTGGGTGGCCAAATTGCGATCTCTGCCCTCTTTGCAGGACGGTGCAAGAATGCGGACCTCACCTCTTCTACAAGGGCCGCTACACCCGGCGTCTCTGGTCTTTGGTCATTGAGAAATTCCTCATGCATGGGCTTGACACTTCCGCTTGGCCCCTGTTCGACTCGGTGGACGATTGGTGGGCAAGCACCTGCGCCGATGGTACGCCGAACCGCCAAGCCAAGGCCTCCCTCACTATGCTCGTCTCATGGACGATTTGGAACGAGCGTAATGCAAGAGTGTTTAAGCATAAGAGTGCTCCACCGCCAATCTTTGCTCTCCTCCATCTCTGCCGAGGCCAACCTTTGGGTCATCGCCGGCGCAAAGAAGGTAGGGTCTTTTATTTCACGCGAATAATCCGCATGCCGTGTTTGTGGGTGTCCTGTAAAAAACTCTTTTCTATCTTAATTAATGGATGAGGCAAAGCTTTTGCCTCCGTTTTAAAAAAATAATTCCCGTGAGCGCATAGATGTACATCGAAATAATCAATTGGTTGATTACGAGTGATAAGATGAGCAAATCCTTTGGCTTTATTCCCTTCTTCTTATCGGACGGAGAAGTGCTTTGAGCGTCCGCTGCCGCGTCTTGCAGCCGGTGGCATGTAGCAGCGCCATGAGCGCGCACTGGGAGTCTGGGAGTCGACAGGCCGATGGGGAGCGGTCGTCCCGTTTTGCACCTCCGCGGTGTGCCGCCGTCGTTCCTTAAGGAGACGGGGCTGGCTGGAGCGCCGTCGTGTGTGCCCTCATCTTGCCGCCGATGCCAATTCGCCAATGGCTTGGTCGCAGCGTCAACGCTTCGCTCCTCTCGTGTGGCCTTTCTCTCAACGGAGAGCAAAATTGCTGATAACATGTAAAGAAACGAACGCAATGAACAGCAAATGATCTCTGTCTCTCTTATTGATGATGACTGTTACATATATATAACCCCCGGGGAATGTATCCGGTGCACCCGCACTTGTGGTGCTACCGGTGCACCGGATGCTATAAAATATTTTGAAAAAAACTGAAAAAAAATCAAGCACGTTAACGCAACATCAATGCATGATGTAACAAAATTTCGTATACAAATTCAAAATATTTTTTGAGATACAAAAATGACAAATTTGACATCAGTTTGATAATGAGCCAAATCTAAAGCCCAAGATATGTTATGTACTATTTAGTATTGAATTTGTCATTTTTGTTTTTCAAGTTATGTTTCGAATTTTGACTTGAAATTTTGTGACAACCTACATTGATGTTGTGTGAGTGTGCTAACTTTTTTTTTTAGAATTTTTTAAACATTTTAAAAGCATAATGTGAGTTTGATGCACCGGTAGCACCACAAGCTTGGTGCATGAGATATTTTCCCGTAACCCCCGAAGGGGTGCATCCGAAGGGACGTGACTGTTACATAGAGGGAGGAGGGGATGCGACGACTCCCGAAGAGGTGTCGCTAGTTTGTTGGGATAAGTAGAGATTATCTCTAATTAATGTCAGGATTAATTAAATCCTACAGTAACAGTTTTTAATAAGTTCCAAGAGGATATGTGATCTCCTCATGTTTATTGGATATTGCCTTAAAAAATCAAGTGTTTGGCTTGAATCTAACCTTTTCTTGTTGGATTTAAGATTTCAAATCAACTTGACCAACACAGAAGATATCACATCAACAAAGTAAAAATAAAAGATAACAACATAAAATTACTACTTTCTCCGATCCAAAATAATTGTCGTGGTATTTATGACATGAATTCTAAGTGGTAGTACTAAATTAACTCTGGAAGGAACAAGCTGTCAAAAAATAAAAAGTTTTGGAAGGCACAACACACACATAGATGTTCTGATCGACCACGAACTTTGGATCGATCAGCGAACTAGCACCTTAAAAAAATCAACGTGGCGAACCTATCTACGAGTCTCCCACGTCCCCTTGTGTTTTCGACGACGGGGTAGTACTCGTACTCGTGAAAGAACAGTACCAAAGCACTACACAGGCCGAGGCAACACAGATGCCTATGCCCCCCGCGACGGACGCGCCATGGTCGAGCTTGGTCCCAGGATAGTTTCTCTGGGAGAACGCCATGAGGCCGATTGAGATGAGGATTAGCGCGACAGCGAAGGAGAACAGCATCCACGTGCACGCGAACCCGATGTACTCGCTCGGCTCCGCCACCATCGCCGCGAGCTCGTCGTCGTCCTTGGGAACAGGATTCTCGACGTCGGCCATCGAGGTACCTCCTTCTTTTGCTAGGCTGTCTCTCGATCGACGATTGATCTATCAAGTACGCAGGGGCGTCGATGACGAGATGCGATCGTTGATAAAGACAAGAGGTAGCCCTGCGTCCTAGGGTTCTTTCGGCATATATATCCCTAACAACCTGTGTTTATTGGTTGTTTAAACCGATACTTTTCGGAACTCGTAACGTACTCCTCTACGTACTACTCCCAACCGTGCTCCAGCCGAACACGTAACGTGAAAAAAAAAATCTCAGTATTGTCCCTTTTTTTTTCCTATTTTAACAAGAAACTTCTAATCTAATTATTTTCATTCGTAGCAGTACAAGGAACAACAGAGATAATAAAAATTATAATCATATATATGGACCACCCAGCGACGACTACAAGCACTCAAGCGATCCGAAGGCGCGCCGCCGTCACCACCCCTTCCTCACTGGAGCCGAGCAAACCTTTTGTAGTAGATAGGGGAAGTCGGCGTACTAAGGCCTCATAGGACCAACGCACAACAACCAACGCCGAAGAAGAAAGTCATAAATCAGAAGGATCAAACATGTAAACACTCAAACGAATACGGACGAAGACCGGATCCAAACAGATCCACCGAAGAGCAGCACCGACCGAATCTCGCGAGATCCGGCGGAGATACAGCTCCACACGCCCTCCGACGATGCTAGACACACCATCGAGACGGGGATAGAATGCAGGAGACATTATTCCTACTAAGGGACATCGCCACCGCCACACAACCCTAACCAAGACGTTAAATCTAACAAGAACGAGAACAGGGTCCCTCCCGCCGGCGGGGGGCGTGATCCTCCACACCTCCATGGCCCAGAGCCCGTCGGAGATGGGGCGAACTAGCGGCGGCACCGACTGGAGGATAATGGGTTTTTCTTGTGGAGGAGGAAAGAGATACACTTTTAATGCACGAGTTCCTTTTGGTAGAGCGGATGATGGTTACTTTATGTCATACAACGTTTCTCGCTTATCACTTCGATGCTTCCACTACTAGGAAAATGCTTATAGGTAGACATTTAGCAGTAGCGTTGGTTAGAGACCCCTCGCTACTGCTATTTAGCAGTAGCGCTGGCCAACACCAGCGCTACAAGCGCACGTTAGCAGTAGCGCGGGATTTCCCGGCCAGCGCTGTTGTTGATGGGCCACGCTCTCGGCCCCCTGTTGCAGCTTTAGCTATAGCGCTAGGCCTCCTCCCCCGCGCTGCCGCTAAGCCCACCTCTGCTTCCTCCCGCGCCGGCCCGCGCACCCCTCTCCCCTCACTCACACTCACACGCTCACACTCACAGATCGAATCCCTCAATCGTCCCCCGATCCGGCCGCCCTCCCCCGCGCGGGCCCCTCTTCCTCCGTCGGCCGTCCTTCCCTGTGCCGGCCCTCCTCCCCTGCCGGCCGCCCCCGCACCAGCCATCCTCCCCCGCCGGTCGCCCCCACCACGCCGGCCCTCCTCCACCGAGAGGTACTCCTCCCTCGTTCCTCCTCCTCCCTCCCTCCCTAGTTATAGTTATTAGAGAGTAGTTATTTTTAATCCTATATAGTTGAAAAAAATGTAGGTTCTTAGAAGAGTATGAACCCTAGGTTTTTAAATTTAGCTAGGTTTAAAGTTAGGACAGAAATTTAGCTAGGTTTTTAATTAGGTGTAGTTAATAGAATTTAGGTGTTTTAAGTGTATTTAAAAGAGTTTTAGGTGTTTTAGTTGTTTTAGGTGTAGTTAACAGAATTTAGGTGTTTTAGTTGTTTTAGGTGTAGTTAACAGAATTCTAGGTATTTTTTAGTTAAAGCAATTGTTGTTATTTTTTTAGTTAAATCAATTTTTCCTGTTATATGCAAATTTGCAGTGGACATGCCATATTTTGAACATGTCACATTTTGGACATGTCATATTTTTCCGAGTGGCCTATGTTTTGCCAGAAATGTCGATTCGTTTACGTTCTGGCAAATTTCAGGCGCTCGATATGTCCTGTTTTTAGCAAAGGTCATGCCAAATTTTGCTAAGTGTTTATTAATTTTGTTTTCATAATTAAGCAGTTTGTTCTCGACGTCGATGATGCCTATCTCGCATCCTCGTCATCGACTCGGCGGAGGACTCCTGGTTGAGCCGAGGGGCCATGTCCGGGACTGGGCTCCGCCGGGCTGGTACTGGGTTGTGCTACCTTCTGGTGAGCGCAGCGTAGTGAGGAGCCAGCCCGTCGTCGACCCGGAGCTTCTTTGGTGGCGGTCACGTGGGTCTGCATCGGTGGAGAGGCTTGAGTCCCCCGCACAGGTGGTACATCACCGTGTCACGGAGGAGAACGCACACGTCCAACGCTACTTAGTTGCGTTGGCGAACGGCCGGTTCTCCAATACCTGGCAGATTCTTTGGGGATCTCACCGGAGCTATGATCCGGTGATGGTTCCTTCTCTTTGGGTGTCCACCGCGGCCCACTGAACCTAGAGGAGCTATTATAGTGATATTATATGATGATCTTTGCTACAAACTGCTATATATGTATTCGATGATGGATTATTAATTATCTATTAGTTATTTGCTTATTGAATGCAAAAGATGAGCGCGGTTTGTGCTACAAACTACTATATATGTATTCGATGGATTATATGATGATCTTTGCTACAAACTAGGTTCGATGATGATCTTTGCTACAAACTACTACAAACTACAAATTTTAGTTGTTTTAGTTGTTATATGATGATCTTTGTTACAAACTACTATATATGTATTCGATGATGTATTATTAATTACCTATTAGGAAATGTCTGACGACGAAAGGGAATTCGCTATGTGCAAGTACTGCGAAGATGAGTGCGGTCTGTGCGACAAGCCTCACCTGGTAGAAGGTTGGCGCTTCAGCATCAAGCTCCAAGAGACCTTCAATGTTGAAACAGTACACAACGACGACAAGTGTTTTTTGTTATTTTTTGCACGACTTCTCTGCTTCTTCAACGTGTAATTTCCGTCTACTAGCTTATCCCATGTCATGCAAGACGCTATGTCTTGGAGAAGATGGGTTTTGAAGATCATGAAAGCATGGAGACAAAGATAATTCAACTAAGGACCCATCATGGTTATGATTTTTCTGTAAATCTATACAATTCTGTGAACTCATCCAATTTTGGTTGCCTGAATTGGGAAGCCCTTTGCAAGGCGTATGATTTTCATGAGGGTATGCTTCTCACCTTCGATCTTGGTGATCCTGACATCGACGAAATTAATATGACCATTTGGGTCCTTGTTGACACGCTTCCAGTTCTACCGCTGTGTGAGTTTCTTAAACATATTTACTAAGTAATTTATATTTTAAAATATTTGACAGCTTATTTCCATTGACAGCTTATTTTCATTCTTCAAAAAATGTACGGAAAATGGTAAACAAAATCTACTACTACAATGATGGAGCACAATTAACTTATAAGGAGCAAGATGGTCTTATCGCATTTTTTACTAATCTTGAGAATTACAATAGCTATTATCAAGCTCCTCCACATTATGGTCAATACGTGCCACTAGTGCACGTGTTGAACTATGGTAACATCAATGGAGATAGCATGGTAAGATTTTCTACTATTACGACATCCATGCATCTTTTGCATAAATTCTTCTAAAACTGAACTACATTGCTAACTACAAAGTTATTACTATATTTTTGAATAGAAAATCTCGATGGATTGTGTGCCTCATCTGATGTTGCCGAGAGGTCGCGTTGATGTTATGGGCTTACGGCCACCACGGCCAGGTCAGCCGCAGTATCCACATCACTCCTGTCCATACCGGATTTCTAAAAGCGAGGAAGCCATGATAATAAATGATTTCAAAAAATGTTTGAACCATCGTAGAGAGCTACTTGGAAGCAACATTGTGCGTAGGCCAAGACTTGGAGACAGGATGATCTCCGTTCTTTATTATGGAGAGTCAATTTTCCTTAATGGAGAGTCAATGCCTATCTTGTTTTATGATATTTTACCTAAGAGAAGATAGAGTAGGTCCTATGAGAGGAGTAGGTTGTAGCTAGAATGTGTTATTATGTGCTACAATGTGTTAGAGTTGATGATGATGAGGAGGAGTTGTGATTATGACTAGTGACCAACTTGTTATATGATGTCTCATTGACGAACATCGTTTGGTGGTGATGACAAGTGGTAATGAATATGCTATTTAAACAGACTAGTTCATGATGAGTCGTTATTGTATAAAAGATATATCTGTTTACACCTGTACAGCGCCAAAATGCTAAAAAAAACATAAATGTTAGCAGTGGCGCGGGCCAAAATATTACCAGCAGCGCTCATTTACCAGTAGCGCTCCCAAGTGTCGCGCTACTAGTACTTGAACTTACCAGTAGCGCTGGCCTAAAAAGCGCTACTGCTATAAAATAGTTGTAGCGCCGTAGCAGTAGCGCTGGTGCCCTGCTACTAGTAGCTCAAAAACCAGCTACTGGTAAGCTTTTCCCTAGTAGTGTTCTATTGTGTTCATCTATGTCAACCTTGCAAAACTTGGGACTGAAATCACTACAACTATTGAGGGTTAACTCCTCTGTATAATTAAAATACTAAAAGGTTAGGAATAATTGAAATTTCATAAATTAATAAATAATTATTCTAAAATCATGTTTCAAATGCCAAAATGCCCGAACTAGCTCTTACAAAGATTCCTTCCGGTTTGTCTGAAGTGGCACTTTCCAGCTATAAGTCCGGAAACTCACACTAGAGAGAAAGTGATAGCGGTGAAGCCTGTCACATCCTAGAGTGGGATCTCGGGGTATAAACCTATTTCTTCGCGTATGTCCTTTGCTTATTGCGCCGTAAACATGAATAATCTTCATCATTTAACATGATGCTTGGGCCAGTCTTCACTCTGAAGGGAGGAATTTCATGAAACTTTTCATTATCTTATGAGATGTCTTTCTTGTCCTCCACTCCCACGATGTTTCTTTTCCTTGGAAGAACTATGTGGCGCTTTGGCTAATTGTATGATGTATTCGCTTCCTTATCTTTTTTTTCTCGGTTCGTTAGACATGTCCTTCACATAGAAAACCTACGCCACAACATTGGCTAGGACGAATGGTTCGTCTGTGTACCCAAGATTGTTGAGATCCACTGTTGTCATTCCGTACGGTGGCCAGGCTTTTTCCGGTGATCTGCCTCACCTTTGAAATGCTTGCGCTTCTTTCTTAAGGCATGCTTGGTCGGAAGAAATCGACGATGTCCCAGATACACATTCTTCTTACATTTGTCCAAATATATACTTGCAGTCTCATCTAAACAGTGTGTGTATGCGTTGTATCCCTTGTTTGTCTATCCTGAAAGGTTACTAAGAGCAGGCCAATCATTGATGGTTACAAACAGCAACGCTCGTAGGTCAAAATCCTGTTGTTTGTGCTCATCCACACGCATACACATTTGATATCCCACAGCTGTAAAAGTTCTTCAACTAATGGCCTTAGGTACACATCAATGTCGTTGCCGAGTTGCTTAAGGCCTTGGATGGACACTGGCATCATAATTTGGTTTGCATTTCAACAAGTTACTAGCTTATCCATTCTTCATTTTCCCTTTCTGCTATGGTTGTGGTTGCTTTGTGCTCCCTTGTTATCTCTGTTTTATTACTTGCACATGTACTTCTCCATTGACCATATGACCTTTGTCCTTGCTACTATGGAGAAGTACTTTGTTGTATCAGCCCATTTACAAATCATTAGTGCACTGACCACTTTGCTTTGCTTGTTTTTCTGTTTCCCTTGCAGCTGCAAGAGTAGTATGTAAGTGTGGAGTTCATCACAGATGGATGAGATGATGCAGATGTGGTGCCAACACTTGGGCTTTGTGGCCGTCCGGCCTGCCTTTGGCAAATCATGTTATTATTGTTGTCTGTCTGTCTCCCAGCACATAGTTATCAGGCAAACAGTACTTGGTTTTGTATCGATGTCTGCTCATCTCGAGGAGAGTTGTGTCGATGACCAGTTGCTGAAGAAGGAAGGATGGTGACAAGTAGCAAGATGAAATCATCGTCGGTGGCATAGTTAGTATTCGTGGTGTCAGATTAGTTGTGATTCAACTCTGTTGTACAGTGTTGCTGATGGAAATTCTGGCCAGGAAATGGATGGGACTTCTTTTTGTCAGCTTTCTAAATTCGAGGGGCTTGTTGTAAACTATAGTAACAAGATGGTTGATACGTCTCCAATGTATCTATAAGTTTTTATTATTTCATGCTATTATATTATCTGTTTTTGATGTTATATGTGCATTGATATGATAATTTAAATTATTTTTGGGACTAACCTATTAACCTAGAGCCTAGTGCCAGTTTCTGTTTTTTCCTTGTTTTAGATTTTCACAGAAAAGGAATACCAAACGGAATAAAACCTTTGCGATGATTTTTCTTGGACCAGAAGACACCCAGGAGACTTGGAGTGCAAGTCAGACGAGCCACGAGGCGGCCACAAGGGTGGAGGGTGCGCCCCCTGCCTTGTGGGCCCCTCGTGATTCCCCTGACCTAATTCTTTTGCCTATATATTCACATATATTCCCAAACCACCGGAAGTATCCATGAAAACACTTTTCCACCGCCGCAACCTTCTGTACCCGTGAGCTCCCATCTAGGGGCCTTTTTCGGCATCCTATCGGAGGGGTATTCAATCACGGAGGGTTTCTACATCACCTCTATTGCCCTTTCGATGAAGCGAGTAGTTTACCACAGACCTACGGGTCCATAGCTAGTAGCTAGATGGCTTATTCTCTCTCATTGATTCTCAATACCATGTTCTCCTCGATGTTCTTGGAGATCTATCCGATGTAATCTTCTTTTGCGGTATGTTTGTCGAGATCCGATGAATTGTGGATTTATGATCAGCTTATCTATAAATATTATTTGAATTTTCTCTGAATTCTTTTATGCATGATTGGTATCTTTGTAATTCTCTTCGAACTATCTGTTTGGTTTGGCCAACTATTGGTTTTTCTTGCAATGGGAGAAGTGCTTAGCTTTGGGTTCAATCTTGTTGTGACCTTTCCCAGTGACAGGTGGGGCAGCAAGGCACATATTCTATTGTTGCCATCGAGGTTAAAAAAATGGGGTTTACATCCTATTGCTTGAGTTTATTCCTCTACATCATGTGATCTTACTTGCTTAACACTGTTCTTCATGAACTTAATACTCTAGATGCAGGCAGGAGTCGGTCGATGTGTGGAGTAATAGTAGTAGACGCAGAATCGTTTCGGTCTACTTGACATGGACGTGATGCATATATTTCATAATCACTGTCTTAGATATCGTCATAACTTTGCGCTTTTCTATCAATTGCTCGACAGTAATTTGTTCACCCACCGTATTATTTGCCTTCAAGAGAGAAGCCTCTAGTGAAACCTATGGCCCCCGGGTCTATTTTCCATCATATAAGTTTCCAATCTACTATTTTGCAATATTTTACTTTCCGATCTATAAACTAAAAATATTTACTTTATCGTTTGTTTAGTTTCACCTATCTCTATCAGATCTCACTTTTGCAACTAACCGTGAAGGGATTGACAACCCCTTATCGCATTGGGTGCAAGTTGTTTGATTGTTTGTGCAGGTATTGGTGATTTGGCTCCTACTGGATTGATACCTTGGTTCTCTAACTGAGGGAAATACTTATCTCTACTTTGCTGCATCACCCTTTCCTCTTCAAGAGAAAAACCAACGCAAGCTCAAGAAGTAGCAATGGTTGTCTCTTTCTATTTTGTTCCTATGTAAGACTGGCTTGTTTGATATAGATCATGGAGATTTGGACTGGTTTGTTAAGAATGAAAGTTAGCATAGAGAGATAACTGGCTTGTTTCAGATTGTAATAAGAATGTATATTGTGAATGAAGGTAAATAAAAATATTCATTTTTGTTTAGTGGTGGCATGGGCATTGGTGTATATCTAGTGCAAGCAAATGGCTGCCTAGATGCTTTGCTCAATTTCTTATCGCTTTCTTGGTTCAACCCTCCATCATACAAGTTGCGATGGTAAATGTCATTCCCATGGCAGAAACTTATTTGTGTTTGACTATATGATTTTCATTTCATGTAGAACATTTTTAGACACGATATGAAGCGGTGGGTTCTAAAGCTGTATTCATTATGAAATCAATAAAATGTTTGCATCCTGGCCTTAGGATTTGCTTAGATGATATACCAAACCCACAAATCTGGCCAGCCAATCTGCCTCACTTAATATACATAAAGGACTGAATCAAATCTAGAAAAATACAACTTCTCTTCTTTTATTGCTGACATTTGGTGGTTTAAATCTAATGCGACAACCAGCAGTAGATGAAATGGAGAAATAAATAAATAAAGAAAGAAAGAAAGAGAAATAAAGAAAGAAAGAACTGGCAATGACAACTAGTAGCAAAAGGAATAACGAAAAGGAGCATCATCGTTTTGATTTATGTGGCCAACAACAAAAAAACTTGGTTTCGGACCCACCCAAGACCTGTTTGATAAACTGAAATCAAATCTCTAATATGTCCAGTTACAACCAATGAAAGGAAAATAGTACTACTTATAATTAACGGGCCTGATTATGTGATTAACAATACATTAGATCAGTTAGGGGATTTTAAATTATAGTTAGTCCAAGTCTGCATGGAATGGAGGCGTTATTTCAGGAAGTCCCACGTTGCCACTTATTACGAGGAAACATAACAGAAGTCTTCCACCTTCCAAGGCACATCTTTAATGCTCTCCCAAACAAACGGGCCACCTCCTTCTGCTCCTCCATTAATATCCCTCCCTCCCTCTCGTTCGTCCCGCGTGTGTTGTGTTTCAACCCATTGGCTCTCGCTCTCCTCACGCGGATCGGCCTCCCATCCGACGCATCCCCGCGTTCGTCGCACCACTCATCCCCATGTTGTGTGCCATCCTCTCTCTTTCTCTTTATAAATTTCCTTGCTCTCCATCCAATCCCTCCCCCTTGGCTCCTCTTTTCTCCTCTATCCAACACCAAGTACAACCGATCCTCACCTCAATCCAAGGTGGAACACCCCCCCACCCGTGGAGAGATAACTGATTCAATATAATCCCAACTAATCTTAGATTCATCCATGGAGACATCTGATTTTCAATTTGGGAGGGGCAAGCAGCCCCTTCTCCCTTTAGACTACTAGCTAGAGAGGTAGATACTAATTATTAACAATTTATTAATGTTGGTTTGTCTTTGTCTAGTTGTTTTCCTTCTCTGAATGTCTCTGTGTAAAATCCTACACCTAATCTAGATATCTTATAACATGTCAAAATTAACTAATACTCCCTCCTTTCCATAATATAAGACGTTTTTTCAAGCTAAAACAAGTACAAGATGCAATCCTAACTAGTAGTTTTATTAGGCATTTCTTTGGTTATCTTTTAAGTGTCGCCCCTTTGGCAAGCAGATATATAGTGATCTTTACTTTCTTAGATGACCAAGGATCCATTCTATCTTTGGCAAACATTGTTTTCTCTTTGTTCTCTCTCTCATCATCGCTTGTACATGCCTATGAAATCTAGCTACATGTGTAGGCAAGGATTGTTGAATAGCAGCATGCTATGTTTTCGCACGCGTATTCATATAGTCATAAGAAAATACCTCTCTACAAGTATGTTCTCTTGTCAGGACAGCTTGTATACAACCCGTTGTCGCGGGAGCATTTCCAAAAATCGGTATGCTAAAAACATAGATATTAGGTTAATAATATGAATAATTGTGATGATTAATTATTGTCAGATGGTAGGTCACACTGAGGGCACAGGGAATAGGATGGGACCAAGCAAATATGTGTGTGTTCACAAATTGGTGGTGTGGTGTGTTTCATTCACCTAGGTCTTCATCGAAATTGTAGAAAAATAATTATATGACACAATTAGGCAGGATGTAGTAAAAGAACTCGAAGAAGAGGACTATTTACATGGACAGAAGACTGACTAGCTAGCTATGGGTCTTGGGTCTGCACAAGTGGTCTGATCACTATATCAAGTACTGCATATATACCTACATGGGAACTGAAGCTCCATTTGTAGTTGTATTTACATGGCTAGAAGTCTACGTTAATGGTCTGAAATAATTTATTTGCCATGTTTTTGTAATACATGGGAACTTTAACTCCATTTGCCTTTTTATTTTTTATTTTGGAAGAATTTTGTGTTTATTGATTCAATTGGTATATTGACACCCTCGCTGCTTGTTTGATACTTGTGATGGCAAGATGCTCGCGGGAAGGAGCCGGTACTAGGTGAAAGACGCTAGGCTTTGAAAGATGCAAGAGCAGGTGCCCAGAGTGGGCGGAAGCACGCGTTGAGGACAGACTCTGATGCCGATAAAGGTGTAAAACATGAATTTTCTTGCATTCTACTATTGCCTTCATACTCTACCCCTATCTTGTTGAAAAAACCCGATTGTACTCAAACCTGAATGTTTGAAGCTCACTGCCGCTAAACAAGATAACACACAACCCCATCCTTTGTTGCTTATGTACAAACATCCAATCCGTTCCCGGCTCGGATCCATGAAAAGTTGTTACACCATGTGGCAAAACTGGTATTTTAATGCATCTCGGCATCTGCAACACACTTGCTTGTACTGACTCATCTCGGCATCTGCAACCCACTCGTCAGTTTCTGTGTCAAACCGCTCTTATTGACTCATTAGCTTTTTTGCAAACTGTCAGCACAATACCAGATATTTTTTGCAAAAAAAGCGAAACATGGTGGTTTTTTGACTTAGGGTCCACAAATGTGGTGGTTTTTTGCAATTTACTCATTCTGGAGCACTGTGCTTCGGAACTACTAATGTTATGGAGTGCTATTTGTATGGTGTTTGCTTTTTTGATTATTCATCAGAGGCATAATCCAGTTTTGGGGCTTAATCTTATGAGGCTGATGACCGAGAACATAATAGCTGAATTCCACACTGAGCTGGAACATCTGCCCTTGAGAGCTCCATGAACATTCCTGGCATTAAATATGTAGTGGAGTTTGAGCAATTATTTATGGAAAATCGACAGGCTGCGGCGCGCGAGACATACCTCTACTTCATGGACCTTACTGCTGAAACTATTAGGTGAATGAATTCACATTTTTTTTTATGTGGTTCGGCAAAGTACCTGATTGTGTTCTCGACTTGTTCTTTGTAGAGATTAAAGAGCTGATTGCAGTGATGAGGTATATGAGCACTTGCGAGTGGATGATGCTACACAAATGCTGATGCTTTTCTTTGACCAACAACGTTGGAGAAAATGAGAGCACAAGGAAACGATTGAAGATGGGATGCTTTTTGATTTTATAGACTTACATTACATTAGGAATGTCAAATTGATGGCAAATATTGTACCAGGGGCTATGTTGATAATCTGGAACTACCTGAAGCTTTAGCTGTAAGACATGCTCTGAACCTTGCAGCACAAGAAGGTTTTCAGAAAATTGAAGTGCCATTAGATTATTTATCACTGACCAACAAGGTGTAAGCACAAGAAGGTTTTCATAAATGAAGTGGCATCAGATTGCTTGTCATTGATCAACAAGGTGAAGAGGGCAGACCAAGACGGATCCTAACTGGCATCATATTTCTAGATATCAAATGTAGAGCAGTGACATTTGTTCCGTGTAACTTTCATCATGTAAATTGGTCTTGTAATCGTCCTGCTGATATAATCGGTCCCCTGACATTACCAGGATCATTATTTGTAACAAACGGAATTTCAGTGAATGATATGAAGTTGCCCTTTAAAACAATATTTAAATCTGATGTCTTTCCTTGACCAATGTATTAGCTACAATGTACAGTATACCATTTGAAAAACACATATCTTCCAAACCAGCAGCTAAAAAATTCTGAAACTTGTACAACAGCTCTAGCCTCGAAGATAGCTATAACTTTTAGTTGATGTTTTTTGCAGGAACAATCGTATAACATCTCAAAATCTCTGCAAAAGGCAGGCTACTCTAATTCTCTGCGCACTGGATTGCTACCCAATAATGATACAGTATACAGTATAACTTAGTAGATTGCTTCACATGATCAATGTAATCTGGCAAACTTTCAGAAATAACAACATCTAGCAGCATCAACTGAATTTCAATGTAACACGCTGTAAATGTAGAGTGCATCAATCAAGATTCAGGAACGCACCAAAATATATCCAAAATAACGAGCTCCTTACAGGATGCAGCAAATTCTTTTCATTGAAATGTACAATGTGGCAGAACCGTCCTCATCATCAGCAAGGTTTATGTTATCCAAGCCTGCGGCAGGGCCGCCGTTGTCGTAATACGCGATGGTGTTGGATCGGGCGTGCCCACTCCCGTCCTCGACGGTAGTGGAGCTTTAGACTGAGGGAGCAGGTGCGCGGCAGCCATGGCTATCGTTCAAGTCTGTTGTGTCCATAGGAAGGAGACGGTGGCTGAGGCGTTCAGGCGCACAGCGGGCATGGCTGTTTGTTCCGCCCACTGTAGTGAGCGCCTGAGCGGGGAACCTACGGCGGCCGCTAGTCCGATCCCGTGGCCGTGGAGAACAGTGCTCCGGTAAGATTAAATATCCTATTGATTTTCTAGTACTTGGGTCACAACAAGATATTTTTTGTCCTATTAAATTTGGTAGACCTTTCTTGAATATTGTTTATGCTTAAATTGATTGTATTAAAGAGAAGGTTAAGGTTAAGTTTGGCGACGAATCTCATAAACCAGACAACCTCATGATAAAGATTTGCCTAATAAAGATGATACTATTGGTTGATACTATTGTTGTGCCTCCTACTGATCCTTTAGAGCAATATTTGTTAGATCATGAAAATGATACACATATGAATGAAAGAAATGAAATAGATAAAATATTCTTTAGGGAAGAACATATCCTTAAACATAATTTGCCTGTTGAAATCTTGAGAGATCCTCCTCTGCCTAAGGGTGATCATGTGTTTGAGTTAAATAAACTCTCGGGTACTTTGAAATATGCTTATCTTGATGAAAAGAAGATATATGTTGTTATTATTAATGCTAACCTTTCAGTGCATGAAGAGAAGAGAATTTTGAAAACTCTAAAGAAACATCATGCTGCAATTGGATATACTCTGGATGATCTTAAATGCATTAGTACTTCTTTGTGTCATGATACGTCTCTGTCGTATCTATATTTTTTTATTGTTCCATGCCAATAGTATACAACTTTTACATACTTTTGGCAACAATTTATAAGATTTATTGGACTAACCTATTGATCCAATGTCCAGTGTCAGTTCCTGTTTGTTGCAAGTTTTTAGTTTCGCAGAATACCATATCAAACAAAGTCCAAACGCGATAAAAATTTACGGAGAATTATTTTGGAATATTTGTGATTTTTGGGAGGTGGAATCAGCGCAAACGGGGGCCCATAGCCACCACGAGACAGCAGGGTGCGCCCTAGGGCCCAGGCACGTGGTGGTGGGTTGTGCCCTCTTCGTAAGTCGGTTGGAGCTCTTCTTCGGGCGCAAGGAAGCCTATATCCGAAAAAAAACCGTGTTAAAATCTCAGTGCAATCGGAGTTACGGATCTCCGGGAATATAAGAAACAGTTTCCGGCCAGAAAACAGGAATGCGAAACAGACGAGAACAGATAGGGAGATCCAATCTAGGAGGGGCTCCTGCCCCTCCGCCGCCATGGCAACCATGGACCAGAGGGGGAACTCTCCTCCCATCTAGGGGGAGGCCAAGGAAGAAGAAGGAGGGGGCTCTCTCCCCCTCTCTCCCGGTGGCGCCAGAACGCCACTTGGGCAATCATCGTGTGACCACAATCTACTCCAATAACTCCGTCATCTTCACCAACATCTTCATCACCTTCCCCCATCTATATTCCGTCCACTCTCCCGCAACTCGCTGTACCCACTACTTGAACATGGTGCTTTATGCTTCATACTATTATCCAATGATATGTTGCCATCCTATGATGTCTAAGTAGATTTTTGTTGTCCTACCAGTAATTGGTGAATTGCTATGGTTAGTTTAATTTGCTTGTGAGTATGTTGCTGTCCTTTGGTGCCCATCATATGATCGTGCGTGTGGATCACACCATAGGGTTAGTTGTATGTTGATAGGACTATGCATTGGAGGGCAAGGGTGACAGAAGCTTCAGCCTACCATAAAAATTGATGCATACGGGATTGAAGGGGGACCAATATATATCTCAATGCTATGGTTGGGTTTTACCTTAACGAACGTTAATATTTGCAGATGCTTGCTAATAGTTCCAATCATAAGTTCATGGAATTCCAAGTAAGGGACGAGATGCTAGGAGTGGCCTCTCCCACATAAAAACTTGCTATCGGTCTAGTAACTTAATCAATTGCTAAGGGACAATTCCGCAAATCCTACCACCACTAAACCACACTCATTTTACTAAACTTAATTGTTTCTTTATTTAAAGAACATTTCATGTTATTTATTATCTTGCAAACCTATCTACACCTACAAAGTACTTCTAGTTTTATTCTTGTTCTAGGTAAAGCAAACGTTAAGTGTGCGTAGAGTTGTATCGGTGGTTGATAGAACTCCAGGGAATATTTGTTCTTCCTTCAGCTCCTCGTTGGGTTTGACACTTTTATTTACAAAAAGGCTACAAATGATCCCCTATACTTGTGGGTTACCAGTCAACAAAAAATTCATATGGAGCTAGATGCTAAACATGTTGTTGATCACCAAGGTCGCTTAAATCCTAAGATGAAGGATGTGGTAACAAATGAAATATTAATGCTTCTAGAGGCAGGTATAATCTATCATATAGTTGATAGTAGATGAGTAAGTCATGTTCATTATGTCCCTAAGAAAGGTGGCATTACCATTGTCTATAATGATAAAAATGAACTTATACCACAAGGAGTTATAACTGGTTATAGGGTGGTAATTGATTTTATAAAATTTAAAAAGGATACTACAAGGATCGTTATCCTTTGCCTTTTATCGATCAAATGATAGAAAGATTGTCTAAGCATAAGCATTTTTTGCTTTCTGTATTTGTTGGGGATATAACCCAGAGGAGTGACCCGCCCAGAAGGGACCGGGTTACACCGTTGGTGACTCGATATGAAGAAGGACCAGGACTTGGAGGTGGCCCAAGACCCGGAAGTGCGAGTTGCTCAATGGTGACTTGCCTGATAAGGCAAGGCGACTTAGAAACCACGCTGGTCACTGTAAGTGCATCTAGTGTCACCCCTAGTTGGTTTGGAGTATTGACGACAAACTTGGTTGAGGGACTAATGTGTTTGTGAGAATTGCAGGATAACACAGGTAGTAGTCCCATATTGATTCGGTTTACCTACCAGAGATGACCCCTAATGTGATACACTTAATGTGAGATATGTCTCGGATGCATTGCATGCATGTATGCTTCCGCACACGCTGACCTTATTAATTTTATCATTTTCTGAACTGTCTAAGATAATGTAATCATTGGTGTATGTACATTCCTTGAAAGTTTCCTAAACAGTATTTCTTTTATTTTCTTTTTTCCTTCCCTTTTTTCTATTTCTTTCATTTTCATTTACTTTTCTATATATTTTTCACTTTATTTTCCTTTCCTTAGTAGTAGCGATTTCCGCGTAAAACACGCTGCTACAACAGTCTTAGCAGCAGCGCGCTTTCCCTAAGCACACTACTACTATTGGTAGCATGTCGAGAATAGTAGGGGTATTGTAGTAGTAGCGCTTCTTTCACGAGACACGCTACTGCTAGAAACTTAGCTGCAGCGCGTTTAGTTCACACGCGCTAGTGGTAAATTGTAGTAGCGCTTCTTTTTAGCCCGCGCTACTGGTAAGTTTCCGTGTGTAAGGTTTTTCCTAGTAGTGTTTTTCTTCAAACTAGTGGTCTTGTTAACCATCAACACTTGATGCTCCTTCTTGATTTCTACCTCCGCAATCTTTAGCATTGCGAAGAGCTCGGAAATTGTCTTTTCCATCCCTTGCATATTATAGTTTATCACGAAGCCTTTATAGCTTGGTGACAGTGATTGAAGAACTCTGTCAATGACACTATCATCAGGAAGATTAACTCCCAGCTGAGTCAAGTGGTTATGGTACCCAGACATTCTGAGTATGTGTTCATCGACATAACTGTTCCCCATCTTGCAGCTATAGAATTTGTTGGAGACTTCATATCTCTCAACTCGGGCATTTGCTTGAAATATTATCTTCAACTCCTGGAACATCTCATATGATCCATGACGTTCAAAACGCTTTTGAAGTTCCGATTCTAACCCGTAAAGCATGTCACACTGAACTATCGATTGCTAAATGAATAGATGATTTTTGTAGCTTTATCGGGCTCAGGAAGCTATTATCCCTCTCATCAATTGTTAAATGAATTAACCTATCACAATGTTTATATTAATACATCATCCAAAATAAATTAAATAAATTTAGCCAATGCATCTTGACGAAACATAAATTAATACACTTAACATGAGATTTGTCTCGGATGCATTGCACGCATGTATGCTTCCGCACACGCTCACATTATTAATTTTATCATTTTCTGAACTGTCTAAGATAATGTAATCATTGGTGTATGTACATTCTTTGAAAGCTTCCTAAACAGTATTTCATTCACTTTCGATAGTGCTTTCCTTGTTTAGCATCTGCATGTTGTTAAATACAATCAATATGATTTGTACACTGGAAATAATTTCTTGCTTCGAGTCTTTGTTATATTACCCACAAAATCATTTTTTTTCATATAATTTGAATACATGTGCCCATAATATCTTTCATGTGATATTTATGTGGTCCTTTAAAATTGTAATTCTTTTCAGCTGGCAACTTCTCGTGTTGCTTCTCACCATTTTTTTATTTTTTTATTATTGGGGTAATAATAGTCTCCCTATACAGATTGGACTGCATTTATCCTCTAGCTATGTTTTTTTCAAGACTTGCCTCTGGCCATGTCAACGTACGTGAGATTATTTAGGTATATGTGAGCGCGCTTCTCTTTTTTCCTCTCCTATTCTCTCGCTATGTTTTTTCTAAGACTTTCCTGTGGCCATGTACGTCCGTGAGATGGTTTATTTGGTCTCCCACAAAAACAAATCGTTTATTAGGTATATGCAGCGTGTCTGTTGTTGCCTCTTCTATTATAAAAAAGTAAAAATAAATCCAAAATGGACTTGGTTTCTAGCTGCCCTTCTCATGCACGTTATGGTTGTTCCACTTTTGCATCTCAGATCCATGTACGACCGTTTGTGCAGAACGATATCTGTACTATTATTTGTATGTTATACGTTTACATCTTAAAATCCTAGCCCTTAATATCTAAAATTAGTGGTTGAGATAATTTAATATGTGTGGATGAACGTGATGGCTTATTTGTCTTTTGCCTTAATTATATAATAGATAGATAGATTGGGCTAAGAAACTTGATGATACTCTCTGGGTGTACAGGAGTGCTTATAAAATCCTATGCGCATGTCTCCTTACAAAATGGTTTATGTGAAAGCTTATTGATATTGTTTTGTGACATTTTTTGGATCTTCTTCCGCAGGGTCATTGAATTGGTCATAGTCCTCCTTGTCATCACTTTTGTGCATTCCGACAATACTCCTCTTTTCTCTCCAATAGACCACACGCTAGGATTTATTGGGTTGGTTGTATAAAAACATTGGGACAAAGTGATGGTCATTACCCCACGGCTCATTTAAGCCACGTATTGGTTGCACGTTCACAGACTCATTTTGTGGTGTGGTATAACCATGGTACTGACATAATCATCTTCTCGAAGTACTTGTTTCACCCATCTAACATGAAACATGGCATCCACGTACTTAAGTTCCAAAATCACTTCAATCTTGCCGTAGTGCTTGTTCCTTAGTTCACCAGTGCATGCCTGTTGCGACACCCCTGAGTTCCGGTATACAACTTTTAGCTTGTCTCTGTCCTCCGTATAGAATGTGTATCCATTAGGCTTGGTATGTGATAATATTCATCACTGGTCCCGATACCAAGGTGAACATCGCCTTAGCTTTGTCATCATTTTCTGTCCACGGATTATCTTACATGTATGTCCTGAACCAATCCACAAATTTTCTGTTGTGCTCTTTCCTTAATTTATTGTTGGACCGGTTTATCCCACATACCCTATACTCTTCTCTCAAGTCTACCATGTGCTTTTTTCCTGGCATATGGGGTGACACACCTAACGTGTTGTAACACCACGTTGTGCGCTCTGGTGTACTTCTTACACGCGTAGCGAGCTACTCCCTCCGTCTTATAATACAAGACGTTTTTGAGAGCTATGTTAGCTTCCAAAACTGTCTTATATTATAGGGACATTTTTTAGAGCTATATTAGTTTGCAAAAGTGTTTTATATTATGGTACAGAGGGAATAGAAAATTGACTTCTACATAACACGATGTGCAACGTGATGGATCGGATGTCAAGCATTGTGTCCCATGCGAAAGAGATGGAACGAACATTCGTTTTCAAGTTCCAAAAAGATATGGGGTTTCCTTATGTTTACGGGATAATATTGAACTGAAAAATCAAGTATTTACTTGAATCTAACCTTTGCTTGTTTAGTTTAGATTTCAAATCAACTCGACCACTGCAGAAGAAATCGCATCAACAGAATAATAATAAAAGAGTAACAGAATAAAATACCATGGCATGCATTGGATAAAATTAAGGAATAGCACAAAAAAAAGGAATAGTAGTACTATATTAAATCTGGAAGGAACAGCTCACACATAGATGTTCGTGATCGAACACGAACGTTGGACAAATTAGTTGGTCGATCGATCAGCAAACTACTACCACCTTACGAAAATCAACGTAGAATCCCCTAAAAAAAAGAAAAAAAATCAATGTGGAATTGAACGAACCTATCTACGAGTCTCCCACGTCCCCTTGTGTTTTCGACAACGTGGTAGTACTCATGAAAGAAAAGTACCAAAGGAATATACAGGCCCAGGCAACACCTATGCCTATGCCCTCCGCGACGGACGCACCATGGTCGAGCTTGGTCCCAGGATAGTTTCTATGGAAGAACGCCTTGAGGCCGATTGAGATGAGGTGTAGCGCGATAGCGAAGAAGAGCAGCATCCACGTGCACGCCAACCCGGTGTGCTCGCTCGGCTCCGCCACCATCGCCGCGAGCTCGTCGTCGTCCTTCTTGGGAACAGGATTCTCGACGTCGGCCATTGGAGGTACCTCCTTCTTTTGCTAGGCGACCCTCGGTCGACGATCGATCGAGCTAGTAGGCAGGGGCGTCGATGATGAGATGAGATGCGATCGTTGCAAAAGAGAAGAGGTAGCCTGCGTCCTAGGCTTCTTTCGGTGTACTAGATGACCCGGTGCGCCAAATGGCGCAAAGACCCATTTGAAACCATGTTCGCGTTGAAAATATTTGCCTTTTTAGTAACTTTATGTTTGATCAAGGATGGAGACCATGTCAAACCCGGAGTGTTTTGGACGTGTATTTGGACAATGGGCCATTTGGCTCTATGTTACCCAAGTAAGGTGCAACGTACAAATTCAAGCATCAAGGGTAATGATTCTAAACCTTTTATAACTGGAATCTTTGCATTTGTTAGTAACTTTGAGTTTTAGCAAGCACTGAGGGTAATCATTCTAAACCTTTTATATGGAAAATTAAGGAATATCTATGTTCAAACTATATACTTTAGCATGTGAAACTAATAAAAACCAAGAATCTGCATGATATGCTATATAGGCATGGTTTAAAGGTCTTTTTGGCTTTTTCTATGTTGGATGCTCTATGATGAGTAAAAGAACCTAACTATTTATCTCAGATCAAATGCTATAGATTTCACACGGAGCTCATGCGGCCCACTGACGTTTGCTGGGCTAGGCCTAACCAGTTAAAAGGGGTTGTCAAGGAGAATATGATATATACAAAGTCGTTTTTGTGGATATTGGGGTGAGTGTATCACCACATCATTTGCTGATTCAGGAGAGGCCACAACGGGGTGTCTGTCAACTGATACCGAGCCTGTTGAGCGACTATAAGTGAACTTCATGAAAGAAAACTTAAGTTCAAAAAAATCGTAAAGAAAACTTTGCTTGACTGAAAAGGAAATTTTACGCTAGAGAATGTACTGAAACAACATGTGAAGAACACATCAGATAAAGTTTGGCAAGGCTACTCGAGTAGATATTTGACAAACGCTCTAGCAAGGTTGATTCTCTGCTTCTATATAATTATTATAATATTCTTCCTGGGTGTTACATACATAGAATTTGCTTCATACAACTTGAAGAGATTACACGAACGCTTTGGCAAGGGTACTTGACCAGCCAAAGGCTCTAGTTTTTAAACCATGCCTACATAACAGCACTTTGTCTTTGTTTGGTTAAGCTGTTCAGCGGTGTCTTCGGTAGCGGTCAGAGAAGCTACATCTGCAGTGTCACCGTCAACCTAACACAACAAAAAGAAATTCAGGTCCATCAAAGAAAGATGAGTGTATACAGGAAACAAAAGGCAGAAAAGGAGCAGCCCAAGGCTAAGCTGATTGGCGTCTTGATTTTGATTTCTCTTGACAGGATTGGTGAATAAAACACGTGTGGCACCATGGGTATTGCAAGATGATTTACTATTGAAGAGAGAAAAAGCATGAATCAAAGATTTAGTACAAAAAAGCAAGACGAATTGAAATAAAAAAGGCAAGTCCAGACATAGTACCCTGCACCTGCAGCTGAAGGGGTAACCTTGTTCATTTTTTGAGTCGGTGTCCATGACTACATGCACAAATGCAGATGGTCAGAAAAGAAATAAGTTGGAGATCAGCAAGTTGTGTGGATCAGCACAAATGTAGGAAACACAGCTTATTTATATACCTCAGTTGGTGGTGGATCATCACAGACGCAGAGCATCATATAAGAGTATAATGAAACAAAGCTAATGCATCAAAGTGAGAAAGGAAGGGAGCAAACCTTGGTGAATAGACCAAGGAAGAAGCATACGTGGTCAGAACTGAAAAAATCATATAGCCTACTCCAACATGGCTGAATAGATGGCTCCCAAGCAAAAAACTTACAAATCTACAACAACACAGCCGGATATCAAGATTCTTAGAATGAATGCGTGAACTAAAAAACCCAAAAAGAATCATATCGCATTCCAAAAGTACTATATAAACATACCAAAACAGTCAGGACAAACGTCTAAACCATAAGACCAAACAAACAATCTGACCCATGAACAAATAAAGAA
>NC_041387.1:10268371-10269754 GCF_002162155.2 Triticum dicoccoides
ACCACTAACATGGCCCAACATACAAATAGCCATCAAGCCTGCCCAAAATATAACTCATTTTAACCTCCTCAAAAGATTGCCTAATTGAATGGGAAAATAAAATAGCTATATCTTTCAGATAGCAAAGTTAAGTAGACCCGACTCAGCTAGCCACGTACAGAGAGAACTTTGAAACCAAGATTTCTTCCTTGTCAGCTCGTGCACTACTGTAACCTGTGAGTAGGAACAGGATGACACCAGGTTGCAATCAAGGACCACTGAATTATAAGAATAAAATATAAGTAAAAGAAACTACATACTGAGAAAACCCCAACATTTCGGCAATCCATTCCAAGACACGATAAATCCACAAGTCCAATTAGCATTATACCTCACATCCGGAACAACAGTGGTCACAACACTTCCATATGCTGGCACAGAGCATCCAATTCTCAGTCCGCACCCTGCATCCACCCGAGCAGAACCAGGTCAAACAAACGGAGAAGGGGGAAAAGAGAAAACTTCAAACAGGATGCAAGGGGCTCATACCGAGAGGAAGAGTTGAGTATGGACGGGTTGAGTGTGAGCGCGTGCACCAGCTGTGGTCGTTGTCGCCCACCCAAATGGGTCGCCTATGACGCTAGGCTGTCGTCGAGTTGCGAAAGAGGGTGTCGAGCGCGGCCGTCGCTCTGTCGCCTCAGGATGCCGGTGAGGCCGGCATCGGGTTCAAATAAGTCATGCAAACATCAAATGAGCCCAGTAGCCCAAACCAACTTCTATGTGACAACTAAGTTAAGATAACATTTATAACATTTGGAAAAGGGGCACATAGCTGAGCAGCACACAACGGATTCTTGTTCATTCAAATAAAAGGGCTTTTGTTGACTTACTCTGTTATAATAGATATATGAAGTACTGATTGTTTCATAAAGAGAAGTTATTTTGCCATCAAAAAAAAAAAAGTTGAAGCACAAACCTTTCTCGTCGAGTCCGAGTCGTGAACTCCTTCCATAGATCCTACAAACAAAGATGAACAGAAAGTTCCGTCGGCCATGAAACAGGCAGAGATCAGATTAAACGCAAGTAATCCAAACCACACCAAGAGCTGAGGTGGCGGCGAGCACTCACCTGCCCTGGTTCAGAACCTTGAAAAAGGCAAACCCAGCAGGCCTCTTGAACAGCACCAACATCCCCATCCAAGCCGCAGCTCAACTCACCTGGATCGCAAGCACAACCACACAATGAAATCAAAACAATCCAATTTGTTTGGTCTAGCCTATGGCTCTATTATAAAAAAAATACTAACATGATCTTGAAAAACAATTTTGCTCCTATCCAGTAATTTCTACTGGGAATAGCTCACCGGTGAGTATAAACCTTTCAGAACTGGAGTTCCCCTGGTTG
>NC_041387.1:10269764-10270148 GCF_002162155.2 Triticum dicoccoides
AAAATTAGTATAAACCTGTGATACTAATATTCAGGAGAAACGTAGAATGGTAAATACTAATTTATTTTATGCGATTAGTACTAATTGATATTTGATATTCAGTAGAAATGTAGAATTGTAAGCCCTAACTGATACTGTATTTGATATTCAGTAGAAATGTTAAAGGATAATCTTCTAACACTGTATAGCTAGAGTATTATAATTTCTAATTCATGGTAACAGAATTTAGCATTTGCAATTCATTAAAAGAAAAAAATTCAACCTCTAGAAATGATAATCCTCCTTTCTCCTGCCAAAATCATGTCACTACCAGGGTTCTGTGAATCAAATAAATTGTAATATAAACGAAAGCACGCACTATGTTGTTTACACGCTAACCTACCC
>NC_041387.1:10270810-10291428 GCF_002162155.2 Triticum dicoccoides
GTAGTCTAGACATGTCAATGGTACATCAAGGAAACAGCTGTGACCATACTCCACTATGAGAAGGTCAAAAGCATGGGGAAAAGGAAAATAATGACTCAATATCACAGCCAGTAAATTCACTTCCCAGCCAGTCAATTCACAGCTTTGAGATATTGAGTAATTATTTGTTTTACTGGATTTGCTTCTTCACAGCACATGATATCTAATTACAGACCCGTTCAATGAAAAAATTTATCTAGTTAACTGGATTTGTTTCCTCCCAGCTCATGACATCTAATTACAGACCCGTTCAATGAGAAAAGATATCTAATTGCCTTTTCAATTTGTTTCCCGTGTCAATGCAACTGAATGTGATATCCACATACTGAGGTTTTCCTCGTAAAGAAACAAACGCAGTGAGTACACGCACAGCAGAAGACGAAGCAACAAATTAGCATCAGCAATCCTACAAACGAAAACAAAACAAGAAGAGGAAGAACACGAAATCGATCCAGTGGAAGAGCACGCAAATCCTTACCACACGCAGAAACCGATCTTGACAGGATGGATCACATTCCTCTGGTTCGATCCCCTGCAGCGCCATCGTTCTTGCGCCGCCAATCCTGGCAAGGTCACGAGGGCGTGAGGGGTGAGAAGGGCCTAGGGGATTAGATTGATGCGAGAGGAGGCGCATGAGCTAGATGGGATCTTGAGGTAGGAGGAGAAACACCAAGGGCTCCTTACCTTGACTTGGATGTCGAGATCGCCGAGGGCACGTCCTGGCCGCCGCCACTACCATACGCGCCATCGTCGCCGCCACTACCATAGGCACAGCGAGTAAACGCTCCTGCTCCAGGCTGCCACACACGCGCACACGACGACAAAGTTATACCACCAGCAAAAGCGCCAAATCGAAATGAAATTCAAAAACATCAAGGCAAAATCAAATCTCAGAAGGGGTCACAAAGCTGAAGAAAAATAAAAAACCTGCCGTCATCCTCCAAACCATCAGCAGTCTCACCATAAATTGCAATATTTCTCCCCTATGTATTTAACAAGAGATTGATGTAGTCAGTCAGGTATAAGGTGTTGGTTGTCTAGACTGTCTGACAGAGTGAAATCCCAATATTTCTCTAGTGTTCGTTAGCGTCAGGTATGAGAAACAATTCAAGTCTCAGAGAAATGTATCAATCAGGGTGACAACAGTGCCACGGGTCAAGGTAGACTCAACAGCCATTGACGTTTGTTTCAACCTACACAACTAAAGATAGCATCGATCAACAGAAGGAATTTTAATTGCCCATCTACAGATATTACAACGACTCACATAACTGCAAAGCCCAGCGAGTAAACGAAGCACAAACAGAGGATGGGTCCTAAATTGTTGCCTTCAAAGCGAAAGTGGAAAAACAAATGCTTGCAGAAGGCAACACAGCAAGCACCCATGGCCGGCCAAGTATATGTGTACGTACGTAACCAAACCATGAGGTGAGCGGCATGGTCGTCAAGTTCCAATCTTGAAGAATATATGACAACAAAGGGGAGGATGGAGAGGAGGGCATACCTCGGTGGCCATCCTCTGCTGCGGCTGCTGCTGCGTCTGTGGGAGTCCGAGGCAACGCGTCGACGACCGGCAGTCCACCGGTAAGATCTACATCGCCGGCTCGGGCTCGCCGCCGTCAATGGACACTTGAACAGCCAGCTCCTACCTGTGCCGCGTCGAGAGACGGGGATGGGTCGGGAAGCGGGAGGCGGGTGGTAAGAGGACGGTGGCCGACATGGAACGGGGACACCGGATCCGGCACGCCGTTCCCTCGATGAAGCGACGGCCACGGCTTCTCGGGCGCGAAGGATGGGGGCAGGAGGTGGATATTGTGGGGGAAAGGAGAGGAGGGGAGGGGTGAAGCTCGCCGGCCAGTGGAGAGCGGCGGCGGCGGCGGAGGAGGAACCGGGGGACGGGAAGGGAAGAGGAGGCAGCCGCTCCCGGCGGCGACTGCAATGGCCCATCGGCTCACGCGGCCTTGCCCGCTCATCGCCGTGAGTGGCGGCGACCGCACGCGGGGCGAGCGAGCAGGGGAGGAGGAGGCGGACGGGGAATTGGTGGATAGGGTTGGCCAATCCCACCACATGGTAAAAAACGCCCTGACAACCCACGAGCGATTGGCCAGAGCCCACGACCGACCCGCCCTGGCTCTCCATCGACAGAATCGCGAACCGACCGCGTCGCTGCGAGCCTGTCCCACGTATAAGAGTGGCCCACTCGTCAGCTGCTCCTGAGCCGAACCTGTGGCGTACAAATGAACGAGAGGTCGGATGTTTACCAGGTCGATGAAATTGCTATTACCGCTGCCAGCGAGGACCATTGTGCGCACAGGATGATTTTCGAACCGCGATGGCGCTGAAATGGCGGGTAGTGTAGGAGGCTTTATATGTTAGATATATTCACAAGCGACAACGTGTATTTATCTGTTGCTTAAGCCGATACCTCTGGGAACACGTAACTAAAAGGCAGGAATTGTAACGGACATCACGCGAGAGCAGAGACCTGCTCTTGTACGTACAGTGTCTACTCCTGTCCGTGCTCTGCTGCAGCCGCCGAATTTTGGTCCCTGTTGGAGTCCTTCCATTCGATAATACTACGTCCACGGAGAGACAACGGACCTTTACGGGCTCCCTTCACACTAAATTAACCTCCCCCCCCTCCCCCCACCGCGGACCTCCTATGTGCCGCGCTCTGCGGCAAATTGCCGCCGCAACGCACACACAGAGCCCCGACTGGGCCGGCCCATTTAGCCGTCCTGACGATGTAAAAATATAGCAATAAATCAGACGGAGGTGGGAATCGAACTGCCTAGATAGAGACTGAGTGGAGATGGCTCGCTCTCCCCTCCTCTCCCCCTTCCCCTCGCCTCGGGCGAAGCACCATTGACGCCATTAAAGCGCACCAACTCTCAGCGTCCCACCCACCCCCGCGCCTCGTCGAGCTCCCCCCGCCCCAGATCCCCACCTCAGAGCCCTCATGGTTGGAGCGCGTCGCCGCGGTGTGAGGGTTCGCCGGCTTGCGCCGGTGGCAAGGGTGGCGGAGCCGCGGGCGCTCCCACTGCCTGCAGCGGCGCCGCTGCCCGAGATCGACCCTCACTCGCCGGAGGCTCGCCGCGAGATGCGCCGGGTGGTGATGGAGCGCTTCCCCGACCGGGAAGAGTGGGGGGAGATCCACCTCCACATCTTCCGCCACGCAAACTTCGTCGAGCGCGCGCGCTTCATCGGAGACGATGGCTGCGAGGATCTGGAGCTCCTCTTCTGGGCGATCCAGGAGGCGGAGTCGTCAGACCCGCGCCAAGCTGCGCGGTGGGAGAACTTCAGGACGGCGAATCCATCCAGGCTCAACATCAGGCCGCCGTCGTGGGTGGGCATCGCCAACATCCCGCCGGAATTTCTTCCGCCGGACACCGTTTGGCCTCCACGCCGCCAGTAGATCGTCGTCCCCAACTGATTCAAGCTCAGCGACAACCCATCGAACCCCCACCGTGGCCAGGCGAATCAGGTATGCATCGGATTCGTGCTGATTCAATTTTGAATCTCGATTGAGGAACTTCCGTTCACGGCAGAGGGGGACGTGTTCTCGTGCGTTTCGATTGATAAATCGTTAGGTAACTTTGCTGGTATCGGATTGGGGGTTCTCCCTCATCGGTCTGTTAATCGGGAGGGATTGGGCGCTGTTTGTGCAGCTGGGGGGGCCTCGCCGGAGGTGTGCTCCGACGAGGTGCCTCTCCGTGAAGGTAGTTCCGGAGCCGTGCCCGGGGCAGCGACGCCGTGTCGTTTCCCCCGTTCGAATCCAGCGTTGACGGGGCCCACTTTCAAAGTGCGTCTCTCTGGTAAGAAGACGGGGAATAAAGGTGGGTTACGTATTCCTAAAAACCTAGAAAGTGTGGAGGAGCATTTTGGCCAGCTTTGGCTCATTCCTTCCCCCCTCCCCCGCCGCCGCAACCCTAAATCTCACCTTCCCCACCCTAGAACCGAAACCAACTCCGGGTTCATTTGTTGGATCCAGAAAGACCTGATCGACAGCAACACATTTACCGTCGCCGACTGCTTCCCAGCTTCGATTCGTCCGTTCGATCCTCCACCAAGAAAAAACAAGGTTACGAGAGAGGGGATTGGACCCGGTTCTCTGTCGTTTGCGGAGGTAGTGAAGCATGGTGCTACGATGGCTGATCGTCGGGCTGGAAGCAGCGGCCCTACCGCCGGCCAGTCTAAGGTGCCGGTGCAGAAGGCTACCTCCTTTGCTGGGCGCAAGCAGCCATCTGCTCCGCCGGCAAAGGAACAAGTCCATGCACCAAAACCAGCTAGATCCACTACTTCGACTGCGGGCTCAGCTCAGGTACAGTCATCCCAATCTGTGGAAGTGGAGGTTGAGCAAGCCCTGGATCCAAGGTATAAGGATATGATATGTTTTAATTGTGGGGGTCCAGACCATTATGTGGGGAACTGTGTCAAGCCAAAAACCTGCTTCATTTGCCAGCAAAACCATAATGTTAACAACTGTGCGGCTTGGACAAAAGTTCAGCCCACTGCTGCTATCTTTGGTAGTGGGGCGCGAGGACTTGGTTTCTACCATGTAGATGTGCCTATTGCTAATGAGTCGAAGTGGTTAAACTTTCAGAATTGTGCTGTGGTTAATATACTGAAAGGAGAAGTGGACTGTCCCATGTTGATGGAATTACTTACTGCAACCTTTTGCAAAACTAGACAGTGGCCTTGGCAGATCAGAGGACTGTCTAGTAAGACCTTTTTGGTCAGGTTTCCCCCATGGAAGAAAGTGGAGGATCTCATTGAGTTGCCTGGGTTTTCCCTGCCTCAGGATGTTAATGTCACTCTAACTGAATGGAAAGGAGGATGTGAGCCTTTTGGTGAACTGGTTGAAGCTTGGGTACTAGTGGAGGGCATCCCTCCCAAGTGGTGTACACACTACAGGAATCTGCTACTTTGCCATCTGCCACGGCGGACGGCAAAGGCATGGATGGTGGACGGCAAAGGTCTTTGCCGTCGGCCGCGGACGGCAAAAGTGGACGACAATGTAAGGGACGGCAAAGAGCTACATTGCCGTCCGTTTCGGGCGGCTGACGGCAAAGGGTCCTTTGCCATCAGCTGCCGACGGCAAAGAATGCTGACGGCAATATTTGTGATGTTACTCCGTCAGGTGGTTAACGCCAAGCCTTTGCCGTCCGCCGCTGTAGGCAAAGTTTTTTTCCCTCTTTGCCGTCCGCCACTGTAGGCAAAGTGTTTTTCCTCTTTGCCGTCAGCCACTGTTGGCAAACTGACCAAATAGGTCAGCCTCCCAGGAAGCACAGTTGCCTGCCACGTGGCCTCTTTGCCGTCCGCTGCTAATGGCAAAGAGCCCTTTGCCGTCGGTGGCAGACGGCAAAGAGCCTGCATATTGTCTCTTTTTTCTATTTTTTTAAATCCAACAATTTTTACAGCAAATATATATGACATATATAGATATATTTCACAGGGCTATTTAACAGCACATAAGTTTCATCGTACATACATATATAGTTCCATCCACTCATACATAGCAAGTTGCACATACACATAAGTTGCTACCATTAGGAGGTTGCACATACATATTACAATGCAAAGTTTCATCAAGATAGCAAGTTCCATCGTAGCATACACATAAGTTGCAACCATTAGAAGAATACTAGAAGAGAATGAAATAAAAACAAGCACTCCATAGCAAGCTAGCTTCCGAGAAGTGAATGAAATCTGCAAAATGGCAAATAAGAAAGTTAGGAAAAGGTGACTAGAAGAAGAAGACTAGAAGAAGAAGCACGCCATCGTTTGTGAGGTAACTTAGGTGAAATGGATCGTTTATGAGCTAACTTAGGTAAAATGCATCATTTTAGAGCTAATGTAGGTAAAATGGATCGTTTATGAGCTAACTAAGCTAATTATGTCGTTTTTTACATAAGTAAGGTAAGTACATGTCATTATTGAGCAAACCTAGTTAACTAAGCATATTATAACTAACTTAGGTCATTTTGGAGGAAACAAAGCTAAGTATAGATCGTTTTAGAGCTAACTTAGGTAAAATGGCTGGTTTTGGAGGTCGATAAGCTTATTAAGTCATTTTGCAGGAAAAGAAGCTAACTCTAGGTCATTAAGGTAAGCATATTGGATGAAATAAAGCTAAGTCTAGGTCTTTATGCATTTGTTAAGCAAAAAACTAGAGAAACTTACCTTGATCATGGAGGTGTGGGAGCGGGCTGGCTCATGCCAGTAGCTGGAGAAGGATCGTGTGATGCTTGTGTGGAGTTACGCTGCACCAAAGATTATTTCCAATGTTTCGTTAGCATGATGACACTCAAATGTTAAGACTAGCAAGTAACGTCCATTCAAATTAAACTCACCGTGGTCTCAGGAGCAATCTCTGGATCAATGACTATGGAGCCATGGGACCTCATCACCTGCTCTAGATTGCAAGGGATCTGGCTCGGGTTAAACTCCTCCCCTTTCCTCGCCTTCCCCTTGACTTGCTTGTAAGAGGCAGTGTGGGCCATGGCATACAGGTCGTACCCCTTTGGCACCTTATCCGTCTTATTGTAGCATGCCTGAAAGAGAGAAACAAAGTAAATTAGTAATTAAAGGGCTCAAGCTAGCATGATGAATGAATTGCATTAATCATGAAGCAAACCACATTACCCAATTCCGCCCGAACTGATATAAGCTGGAGCTACCTTGATGGTGTGGCACACCTTCAATTTGGGCACATTTGTCCTTGGCCTCAGTCGGCTCCCCTTCCATCTTTCAACACCTGCCATGACAAAGAGTAAACGAAATTAGTACAACATAAAAAAAATACCGACATGAATAATAATATGTATATCACTTAAGTGTATCATCATCAAGTACAACATAAAAAAATTGAATACCTGACACTACTAATAATCTCGATCAGTATCATCAATAAATGCATAATCATCATCATCACTATAATCAATGACGGGCTCATAGGGTTCAGCGGCATCAACATGTGGAAGGCCACCTTTACGTAATCGGTCAAGCATTGAGAGGTCTTCAGCAGCAGTAACCTCTTCTTGTTCCGGCTCTTCTTGTTCCTCCTCTGGGGTAATGTGGGATTCACTGTCGCTGTCTACTTCAATGTTTTGGGGTGAAGTATACCGGTTCTTGAAACGCTTTTTGGAAAGACGTGTCTCTTGGAAGAATTCTCCTTCATATGTGTCTGGGTTAATGTGAGGTTCATAATCCTCTTCCTTTGGGGGAGATAGTCTAGCACGTGGCGGCACTTCATAAACGACATCCCAACCTTTCAGATTTGGATTAGTTTGGCAGGCCCAGGGTAGATAGAATACTTGGGTCGCCTGTTGAGCCATAATATAGACATCAGGAACATCTAAATGGGTGCTTTGGTTGATTTCAACTAGCCCTATATGTTCATGAGTCCTTCTAGTCTCCTTCGGCTGAAACCAATAATATTTGAAGACTACGACATTCGGTGGGTTTTCACCATAGAATAGAAGTTCATAAATTTCTTCAACTCTCCCATAATACTCGGTACCTCCTTCGCCGATAGCAGATACACAACAATTTGTAGACTTTCGGTCGGCCATAGATAGCTCTTTGCCATATGTACGAAACGATACCCGTTGATGTCGTATTTGTCAAATGAACGGACCTTATAGTCAAAACCATTAGCGACTTGTCTCAATTCGGCGTCCATAGACTCTGAATTAGCCTACAAGTTTAATATGAAAGGATTGTTGCATTACGCACAAATTAGCGAATGAAATGAAATTGTCTAATAGAATTTACCGTTTGTTTGAACCAAGAGATGAAACCGGGATAGCCGCCTCCTTGCTTTGCGAGAAGCTCATACCCTTCGATGGAATCCTTTTGGATCACCGCTCCATACGAGAATAGGGCGACGTATCGACTGTATGAAATATCCAGGAATAAGAGCAGTTCAAAGGAAATGGAAGTTGCGAAACAATGTACCGAGAACTTACTCGATGTACGGCCGCACTTCTATCAGGTTGGTGAAGATATACAACGAAATGGTCCGCCATTCTTTGTTATCCAAAGATACTGGATTTGAAACACTGGCTGGTGCGAGATTGCCTTTGAATAGGCTGAGGTTGGATCCACCCTTTTTAGGCTCGTCAGCATTGTACCGAGGCTTCGGATTAGGCAAATGGCGATTTTTGGTTTCGTAGTGTGCTGTCACGAAGTTTGCCGCCTCCTCAGTGGTGAATGCCTCAGCCATAGACGCTTCAATTCTACGTTTATTTTTACATTTTTCTCGAAGCGTCTTCTGCATCCTCTCAGTTGGGTAGCACCAACGATTTTGCACGCCCCCCCCCCCAATCTTGCCTCTGTCGGGAGATGCAAAATCAAATGCTGCATTGGATTAAAGAAGCCCGGTGGAAAGATCTTCTCTAACTTGCAGATCAACTCTGGCGCCACCTCTTCCATTTCTTCTAGCACGCCAGGCGATAGTTCTTTCGCACAAAGAATACGGAAGAAATAGTTGAGTTCTGCCAGTACTAGCCATTCATCCTCAGGGATGAAGCCACGCAACATCACTGGCATTACCCGCTCAATCCATACGTGCCAATCATGACTCTTGAGACCAAATATCTTCAATTTATCAAGACTCGCTCCCCTCTTTAGATTCGCTGCATACCCATCGGGGAACATCAACTGCATTTTCACCCACAAGATAATTTCCCTCATAGCTGGCCTTCCAAGATTGAACCATGCCTTTGGCTTCGTCCAGTTCTGCTTTCCTTTCGGTTCTTTCATGTTTTGTAACGGCCTATCACATAGAGCCTCCAGATCGACTCTAGCCTTAGTATTATCCTTTGACTTCCCATCTATGCCGAACAATGTACCAAAAAGTGCCTCGGCGATATTCTTCTCAGTGTGCATCACGTCGATGTTGTGTGGGCAAAGGAGGTCTTTGAAGTAAGGCAGATCCCATAAGCATGTTTTGTGAGTCCAGGCGTGCTCAGAATTATACCCCTTGAAGTACCCTAGACGCTCTGGATCTGGCTCGAGAGCGTTTAACTGGTCCAGGGTCGGTTGGCCTGTCAACGCAGGTGGTGCAGAGTTTTTTACAACTCTACCTCTGATGAAGTTCTTCTTGTCTTTCCTGAACTTATGGCGAGGATCCAGGAACTGTCTATGCATGTTGAAGCAAGAAAACTTGCGACCGGCCTGAAGCCAACGAAACTCAAGAGATCCCTTGCATGTGGGGCATGGGAACCTTCCATGCACACACCAGCCAACGAATAGCGCGTACGTCGGCAAGTCATGCGTCGAGTACATGTACCAGACACGCATTATGAAGTTTCGTTTGCTATAGGCGTCGTATGTCTTGAACCCATTATCCCAGGCTTCTTGCAATTCGTCCTTAAGCGGCTGCATGTACACATTCATATTTTTCCCCGGATAGTTGGGCCCTGGAATTATCAACGTCAGGAAAATGTTCTTTCTTTGCATAATCTGTCCCGGGGGGGGGGAGATTGAGTGGAAAGACAAATACGGGCCAACAATTGTATTGGGCTACCGTCATACCAAACACACTGAACCCATCGGTGCTGATGCCGACTCGAGGATGCCTCGGATCTGCCGCTTTGTCAGCATGTAATTCATCAAACCTTTTCCACGCAACACCATCCGATGTGTGTACCATCATCAGTTTCCCATCTGCATCTAGTTCGGTTCTTTTGCCTATTTTGTGCCATGTCATCTGTCTAGCCGTCTCTTCGACTATGAAAAGACGTTGAAGTCTTGGTACGATTGGCATATACCGAAGAACACTAACAGGGATTGTGGTCTGTGTCTTCTCACCCATACCGTTGTCTACCGCAATATACCTGGAACACTTGCAAATGGGACAATAGTTCAAGTCCGCATAGTCAAGCCTAAATAAGGCACATCCTTTCTCACAGGCATGTATCTTCTCATAGGGCATCTTCAGTGCACGGAGGATTTTGTCCGACTGGTACAGGTTTGCAGGCATTACATGGCCTTTGGGTAGAAAGCGTCCAAATACTGTCATAATTGCGTCATAGCATTCTCTGCCCAAGTTGAACTTAGCCTTCAAAGCCATTACTTGTGAGATGGCATCCAACTGACAAAGCTCAGTGTGCTCATGGAGCGGACGTTTTGAAGACTCCAACATTTCATTGAAGGCCTTTGCATATTCCTCCATCTCCTAGTCCGAATCCCGAGCATCATCATAGTCTTGCACCATGTTTTCCATCCCGGTACCATGCTCGTCGGTGCGACGATGATCCACCTCAGCTCGGTCACGTTGGGCAGACTCACCATGAAATGTCCACACCATATAATTGGGCGTAAAACCATTCTTCTGCAGGTGTTTACCCATTTCAGCCTCTGTCCTCTTTTCCCAATTGCCGCATCGGGAACAGGGGCACCAAGTTTTCCTCTGGCCATTTGCAAATGTAGCTTGCACAAACCCCTTGGTTTTTGTGAACCATTCAGCGCTACATTTGTTCTGACCAGTGTGACCGGTATACATCCACGCACAATCACTCATCTTGACTTTCAGAGCTACTGGACACACAACAATTATATATATAATTCACCATGTATATATTCATCAGTTGATCTACTTTGTCAATTTTATTACGTCCATGCAACCTACACTCTAATAGGTAATGATAGGTCCTAATCCCACCCGAGTATGTGTAGATTGGGTTCATTTTCCCATATGCTATGCTCCGGATCCGACGCAAAATTTCGGCAGCACCTCCCCGCTGTTCTCCTGATACACGTCTCTGCAATAAACAGAGAGGATGTGTACCCAAAGAACAACAGGGGAGGCACTGACGAAATTTATGCGTCGGATCCGGAGCAAAGCGTATGGGAAAATGAACCCAATCTACACATACTCGGGCTGTCCATGGATAGCGTTGGACAATTCGAAAGAATCAAGGTTATAAATATGCAAATGCATGCATATTTATAACTATGACGCTTTCGAACAGGAGACACATATTGGTTACGCATACTGATGATTCAAGACACATATATAGCTAGCTACCAAATTACATGTCATTTGTGCAAATAATTAATGGGGGAGAAGGACATGTCATTTGTGCTCACCCACGAACGAAGGGGCTGTTGGAAATATGCCCTAGAGGCAATAATAAATTACTTATTATTATATTTCCTTGTTCATGATAATCGTTTATTATCCATGCTATAATTGTATTGATAGGAAACTCAGATACATGTGTGGGTACATAGACAACACCATGTCCCTAGTAAGCCTCTAGTTGACTAGCTTGTTGATCAATAGATGGTTACAGTTTCCTGACCATGGACATTGGATGTCGTTGATAACGGGATCACATCATTAGCAGAATGATGTGATGGACAAGACCCAATCCTAAGCCTAGCATAGAGATCGTGTAGTTCGTATGCTAAAGCTTTTCTAACGTCAAGTATCTTTTCCTTAGAGCATGAGATTGTGCAACTCCCGTATACCGTAGGAATGTTTTGGGTGTACCAAACGTCACAACGTAACTGGGTGGCTATAAAGGTGCACTACAGGTATCTCCAAAAGTGTCTGTTGGGTTGGCATGAATCGAGACTGGGATTTGTCACTCCGTGTAAACGGAGAGGTATCTCTGGGCCCACTCGGTAGGACATCATCATAATGTGCACAATGTGACCAAGGGGTTGATCATGGGATGATGTGTTACGGAACGAGTAAAGAGACTTGCTGGTAACGAGATTGAACAAGGTATCGGTATACCGACGATCGAATCACAGGCAAGTACAATACCGCTAGACAAAGGGAATTGTATACGGGATCGATTGAGTCCTTGACATCGTGGTTCATCCGATGAGATCATCGTGGAACATGTGGGAGCCAACATGGGTATCCAGATCCCGCTGTTGGTTATTGACCGGAGAACGTCTCGGTCATGTCTACATGTCTCCCGAACCCGTAGGGTCTACACACTTAAGGTTCGATGACGCTAGGGTTATAAAGGAAGTTTGTATGTGGTTACTGAATGTTGTTCGGAGTCCTGGGTGAGATCCCGGACGTCACGAGGAGTTCCGGAATGGTCCGGAGGTAAAGATTTATATATGGGAAGTCCTGTTTTGGTCACCGGAAAAGTTTCGGGTTTTATCGGTAACGTACCGGGACCACCGGGAGGGTCCCGGGGGTCCACCAAGTGGGGCCACCAGCCCCGGAGGGCTGCATGGGCCAAGTGTGGGAGGGGACCAGCCCCGGAGGGCTGCATGGGCCAAGTGTGGGAGGGGACCAGCCCCAGGTGGGCTGGTGCGCCCCCCCACAAGGGCCCAAGGTGCCTAGGGTTTGGGGGAGGGAGCAAACCCACCTAACGTGGGCGGCAAGTTTCCCCTCTTCCCCCCCTTGGCCGCACCCTAGATGGGATTGGGGGCAGCCGCACCCCTTGGGGTGGAAACCCTAGAGGGGGCGCACCCCCCTCCCTCTCCCCTATATATAGTTGAGGTCTTGAGGGCTGCCAACACACGAGAACTTCTCCCTCTTGGCACAGCCCTACCTCTCTTTCTCCTCTTCTCCCGCGGTGCTTGGCGAAGCCCTGCAGGATTGCCACGCTCCTCCATCACCACCACGCCGTTGTGCTGCTGCTGGACGAAGTCTTCCTCAACCTCTCCCTCTCTCCTTGCTGGATCAAGGCGTGGGAGACGTCACCGGGTTGTACGTGTGTTGAACGCGGAGGTGCCGTCCGTTCGGCACTCGGATCTCCGGTGATTTGGATCACGACGAGTACGACTCCTTCAACCCCGTTCTCTTGAACGCTTCCGCTTAGCGATCTACAAGGGTATGTAGATGCACTCTCCTTCCCCTCGTTGCTGGTTTCTCCATAGATAGGTCTTGGTGACTCGTAGGAAAATTTTGAATTTCTGCTACGTTCCCCAACAGTGGCATCTAAGCTAGGTCTATTGCGTAGATTCTTTGCACGAGTAGAACCCAAAGTAGTTGTGGGCGTTGATTTTGTTCAATATGCTTACTGTTACTAGTCCAATCTTGATTCGGCGGCATTGTGGGATGAAGCGGCCCAGACCGACCTTACACGTACACTTACATGAGACAGGTTCCACCGACTGACATGCACTTGTTGCATAAGGTGGCTAGCAGGTGCTAGTCTCTCCCACTTTAGTCGGATCGGATTCGATGAAAAGGGTCCTTATGAAGGGTAAATAGCAATTGGCATATCACATTGTGGCTTTTGCGTAGGTAAGAAACGTTCTTGCTAGAAACCCATAGCAGCCACGTAAAACATGCAAACAACAATTAGAGGACGTCTAACTTGTTTTTGCAGGGTATGCTATGTGATGTGATATGGCCAAGAAGAATGTGATGAATGATATGTGATGTATGAGATTGATCATGTTCTTGTAATAGGAATCACGACTTGCATGTCAATGAGTATGACAACTGGCAGGAGCCATAGGAGTTGTCTTAATTTATTGTATGACCTGCGTGTCATTAAACAACGCCATGTAATTACTTTACTTTATTGCTAACCGGTAGCCATAGTAGTAGAAGTAATAGTTGGCGAGACAACTTCATGAAGACACGATGATGGAGATCATGATGATGGAGATCATGGTGTCATGCCGGTGACGTTGATGATCATGGAGCCCCGAAGATGGAGATCAATGGAGCTATATGATATTGGCCATATCATGTCACTACTATATAATTTCATGTGATGTTTATTATGTTTATGCATCTTCTTTACTTAGAACGATGGTAGTAAATAAGATGATCCCTTACAACAATTTCAAGAAGTGTTCTCCCCTAACTATGCACCGTTGCTAAAGTTCGTCGTTTCGAAGCACCACGTGATGATCGGGTGTGATAGATCCTTACGTTCACATACAACGGGTGTAAGACAGTTTTACACATGCAAAACACTTAGGGTTAACTTGACGAGCCTAGCATGTACAGACATGGCCTCGGAACACAGAGACCGAAAGGTCGAGCATGAGTCGTATAGTAGATACGATCAACATGAAGATGTTCACCGATGATGACTAGTCCGTCTCACATGATGATCGGACACGGCCTAGTTGACTCGGATCATGTAATCACTTAGATGACTAGAGGGATGTCTATCTGAGTGGGAGTTCATAAGATGAACTTAATTATCCTGAACATAGTCAAAAGATCTTTTGCAAATTATGTCATAGCTCGCGCTTTAGTTCTACTGTTTTATATATGTTCCTAGAGAAAATATAGTTGAAAGTTGAAAGTAGCGATTATGCGGACAGTAGAAAGCTTATGTCCTTAATGCACCGCTCAGTGTGCTGAACCCCAAACGTCGTCTGTGGATGTTGCGAACATCGGACATACACGTTTTGATAACTACGTGATAGTTCAGTTAAACGGTTTAGAGTTGAGGCACCAAAGACGTTTTCGAAACGTCGCGGAACATATGAGATGTTTCGAGGGCTGAAATTGGGATTTCAGGCTCGTGCCCACGTCAAGAGGTATAAGACCTCCGACGATTTTCTTAGCCTGCAAACTAAGGGAGAAAAGCTCAATCGTTGAGCTTGTGCTCAGATTGTCTAAGTGCAACAATCACTTGAATCGAGTGGGAGTTATCTTCCAGATGAGAAAGTGATGTTTCTCCAAAGTCATTGCCACCAAGCTACTAGAGCTTCGTGATGAACTATAACATATCAGGGATAGATATGATGATCCTTGAAGTATTCGCGATGTTTGACACCGCGAAAGTAGAAGTCAAGTAGGAGCATCAATTGTTGATGGTTAGTAAAAACCACTAGTTTTCAAAAGGGGCAAGGGTAAGAAGGGATACTTCGTGAAACGGCAAATCAGCTGCTGCTCTAGTGAAGAAACCCAAGGTTTAACCCAAACCCGAGACTAAGTGCTTCTGTAATAAGGGGAACAACCACTGGAGCAGAATCACCCTAGATACTTGGTAGATGAGAAGGCTAGCAAGATCGATAGAAGTATATTGGATATACATTATGTTAATGTGTACTTTACCAGTACTCCTAGTAGCACCAGGGTATTAAGATACCGGTTCGGTTGCTAAGTGTTAGTAACTCGAAATAAAAGAGCTACGGAATAAATGGAGACTAGCTAAAGGTGAGCTGACGATATGTGTTGGAAGTGTTTCCAAGTTTGATGTGATCAAACATCGCACGCTCCCTCTACCATCAAGATTAGTATTAAACCTGAATAATTTTCATTTGGTGTTTGCGTTGAGCATAGACATGATTGGATTATGTCTATCGCAATACGGTTATTCATTTAAGGAGAATAATGGTTACTCTATCTATTTGAATAATACCTTCAATGGTCTTGCACCTAAAGGAATGGTTTATTGAATCTCGATCGTGGTGATACACATTCTCATGCCAAAATATAGTAATGATAGTACCACTTACTTGTGGCACTGCCATGTAAGTCATATTGGTATAAAACGCATGAAGAAGCTCCATGTTGATGGATCTTTGGACTCACTCGTTTTTGAAAAGTTTGAGACATGCGAACCATGTCTATTGGTGTATACGCATGAAGAAACTCCATGCAGATGGATTGTTTGGACTCACTTGATTTTGAATCACTTGAGATATGCAAATGATACCACATGGGCAAGATGACTGAAAAGCCTCGTTTTCACTAAGATGGAACAAGATAGCAACTTGTTGGAAGTAACACATTTTGATGTGTGCAGTCCAATGAGTGCTGAGGCATGCAGTGAATATCGTTATGTTCTTACTTGACAGATGATTCGAGTAGATGTTGAATATATTTACTTGATGAAACACAAGTCTGAATTATTGAATGGTTCAAGTAATTTCAGAGTGAAGTTGAAGATCATTGTGACAAGAGGATAAAATGTCTATGATATGATCATAGAGATGAGTATCTGAGTTACAAGCTTTGGCACGCAATTAAGACATTGTGAAAATTGTTTCACAATTAATACCGCCTGGAACACCATAGTATGGTGTGTCCGAACATCATAGTTGCACCCTATTGGATATGGTGCGTACCATGATGTCTCTTATCGAATTACCACTATCGTTCATGGGTTAGGCATTAGAGACAACCGCACTCACTTTAATGGGGCACCACGTAATTCCGTTGAGATGACACCGTTTGAACTATGGTTTGGAGAAACCTAAGTTGTCGTTTCTTAAAAGTTTGGGGCTGCGACGCTTATGTGAAAAAGTTTCAGGTTGATAAGCTTGAACCCAAAGCAGATAAAATGCATCTTCATAGGACACCCAAAACAGTTGGGTATACCTCCTAATTCAGATCCGAAAGCAATAGGGATTGTTTCTTGAATCGGGTCCTTTCTCGAGGAAAAGTTTGTCTCGAAAAGTTGAGTGGGAGGATGGTGGAGACTTGATGAGGTTATTGAACCGTCACTTCAACTAGTGTGTAGCAGGGCATAGGAAGTTGTTCCTGTAGCACCTACACCAATTGAAGTGGAAGCTTATGATAGTGATCATGAAGCTTCAGATCAAGTCACTACCGAACCTCGTAGGACGACAAGGACGCGTACTGCTTCGGAGTGGTATGGTGATCCTGTCTTGAAGGTCATGTTGCTAGACAACAATGAACCTACGAGCTATGGAGAAGCAATGGTGGGCCCATATTCCGACAAATGGTTAGAAGCCATGAAATCCGAGATAGGATCCATGTACAAAGCATGGACTTTGGTGGACTTGCCCCGATGATCGGCAAGCCATTGAGATAAATGGATCTTTAAGAAGAAGACGGACGTGGACGGTAATGTCACCGTCTATGAAGCTCGACTTGTGGCGAAGAGTTTTTCACAAGTTCAAGGAGTTGACTACGATGAGATTTTCTCATCCATAGCGATGCTTAAGTCCGTCGGAATCATGTTAGCATTAGCTGCATTTATGAAATCTGGCAGATGGATGTCAAAACGAGTTTCCTTACCAGTTTTGTAAGGAAAGGTTGTATGTGATACAATCAGAAAGGTTTTGTCGATCCTAAGGATGCTAAAAGGTATGCTAGCTCCAGCGATCCTTCCATGGACTGGAGTAAGCATCTCGGAGTTGGAATGTGCACTTTGATAAGATGATCAAAGATTTTAGGTTTATACAAAGTTTACGAGAAACTTGTATTTCCAAAGAAGTGAGTGGGAGCACTATAGAATTTCTGATGAGTATATGTTGTTGACATATTGTTGATCAGAAATGTTGTAGAATTTCTGGAAAGCATATAGGGTTATTTGAAAAGTGTCTTTCAGTAGAAAACCTGGATTAAGCTGCTTGAACATTGAGCATCAAGATCTATGAGGATAGATCAAAAACGCTTAATGGTACTTTCGAATGAGCACATACCTTGACATGATCTTGAAGGTGTTCAAGATGGATCAGTCAAAGAAGGAGTTCTTGCCTAAGTTGTAAGGTATGAAGTTAAGAGTTAAAGCTCGACCACGGCAGAAGAGAGAGAAAGGACGAAGGCCATCCCCTATGCTTCAGACGTAGGCTCTATAGTATGCTATGCTGTGTACCGCACCGGAAGTGTGCCTTGCCATGAGTCAGTCAAGGGGTACAAGAATGATCCAGGAATGGATCATTGGACAGCGGTCAAAAATTGTCCTTGGAGTAAATAAGGACATGTTTCTCGATTATGGAGGTGATAAAGAGTTCGGCGTAAAGGGTTACATCGATGCAAGCTTGAACACCTATCCGAGTGACTCTGAGTATCAAACCGGATACGTATAGTGGAGCGACCATTTGGAATAGCTCCAAGTGGAGCGTGGAAGCAGCATTTACAATATGACCTAGAGATTTGCAAAGTACACACGGATCTGAATGTTGCAGACCCGTTGACTAAAACCTCTCTTACAAGCAAAACATGATCAAACCCCAGAACTCATTGAGTCTTAATCACATGATGATGTGAACTAGTTTAGTGACACTAGTAAACTCTTTGGATGTTGGTCACATGGTGATGTGGCCTGTGAGTGTTTATCACATGGCGATGTGAACTAGATTATTGACTCTAGTGCAAGTGGGAGACTATTGGAAATATGCCCTAGAGGCAATAATAAATTAGTTATTATTATATTTCCTTGTTCATGATAATCGTTTATTATCCATGCTATAATTGTATTGATAGGAAACTTAGATACATGTGTGGGTACATAGACAACACCATGTCCCTAGTAAGCCTCTAGTTGACTAGCTCGTTGATCAATAGATGGTTACAGTTTCCTGACCATGGACATTGGATGTCATTGATAACGGGATCACATCATTAGCAGAATGATGTGATGGACAAGACCCAATCCTAAGCCTAGCACAGAGATCGTGTAGTTCGTGTGCTAAAGCTTTTCTAATGTCAAGTATCTTTTCCTTCGACCATGAGATTGTGCAACTCCCGGATACCGTAGGAATGCTTTGGGTGTACCAAACGTCACAACGTAACTGGGTGGCTATAAAGGTGCACTATAGGTATCTCCGAAAGTGTCTGTTGGGTTGGCATGAATCGAGACTGGGATTTGTCACTCCGTGTAAACGGAGAGGTATCTCTGGGCCCACTCGGTAGGACATCATCATAATGTGCACAATGTGACCAAGGGGTTGATCACGGGATGATGTGTTACAGAACGAGTAAAGAGACTTGCCGGTAACGAGATTGAACAAGGTATCGGTATACCGACGATCGAATCTCGGGCAAGTACAATACCGCTAGACAAAGGGAATTGTATACGGGATCGATTGAGTCCTTGACATCGTGGTTCATCCGATGAGATCATCGTGGAACATGTGGGAGCCAACATGGGTATCCAGATTCCGCTGTTGGTTATTGACCGGAGAACGTCTCGGTTATGTCTACATGTCTCCCGAACCCGTAGGGTCTACACACTTAAGGTTCGATGATGCTAGGGTTATAAAGGAAGTTTGTATGTGGTTACCGAATGTTGTTCGGAGTCCCGGATGAGATCCCGGACGTCAGAGGAGTTCCGGAATGGTCCGGAGGTAAAGATTTATATATGGGAAGTCCTGTTTTGGTCACCGGAAAAGTTTCGGGTTTTATCGGTAACGTACCGGGACCACCGGGAGGGTCCCGAGGGTCCACCAAGTGGGGCCACCGGCCCGGAGGGCTGCATGGGCCAAGTGTGGGAGGGGACCAGCCCCAGGTGGGCTGGTGCGCCCCCCACAAGGGCCCAAGGCGCCTAGGGTTTGGGGGAGGGAGCAAACGCACCTAACTTGGGGGGCAAGTTTCCCCTCTTCCCCCCCTTGGCCGCACCCTAGATGGGATTGGGGGCAGCCGCACCCCTTGTGGTGGAAACCCTAGAGGGGGCGCACCCCTCCCTCTCCCCTATATATAGTTGAGGTCTTGAGGGCTGCCAACACACGAGAACTTCTCCCTCTTGGCGCAGCCCTACCTCTCTTTCTCCTCTTCTCCTGCGGTGCTTGGCGAAGCCCTGCAGGATTGCCACGCTCCTCCATCACCACCACGCCGTTGTGCTGTTGCTGGACAGAGTCTTCCTCAACCTCTCCCTCTCTCCTTGCTGGATCAAGGCGTGGGAGACGTCACCGGGCTGTACGTGTGTTGAACGCGGAGGTGCCGTCCGTTCGGCACTCGGATCTCCGGTGATTTGGATCACGACGAGTACGACTCCTTCAACCCCGTTCTCTTGAACGCTTCCACTTAGCGATCTACAAGGGTATGTAGATGCACTCTCCTTCCCCTTGTTGCTGGTTTCTCCATAGATAGATCTTGGTGACTCATAGGAAAATTTTGAATTTCTGCTACGTTCCCCAACAGGGGCAGAGCTCGTCAAACGCACGGCGAGGTCGTCGAACACCAAACCTCGCAGCGATGAAACAACTGCACATTTAAATCTACCCGATCAACACAATTATATATGATGTTTTTCATAACAAAATCGAAAAATATATGACCTAACTAATAATTCACAAATATATAACCCCGTCGGCCTTTGGAAGGCCAAAGAGCACCTTTTCGGGAGGTTTAGGGAGTCGGGGTGTCATGTCAGTGTCCAGGTGCTGTTTCGGGGTTAGGGTGTCGTGTCGGGGTCGGGGTGTCGGGGTGTGGTGTCGTGGTCTGTGTGTTGGGGTGTGGTGTAGGGGTCAGGGTGTCGGGGTCAGGGTGTCGGGGTCAGGTGTCGGGGTGTGGTGTCGAGGTCGGGGTGTCGGGGTCAGTGGTCCGGGTGTTTCCTTCTATCCTTCTTCTTCTTTCCTTCTCTTCTTCTTCTTTCCTTTTCTTCTTCTTTTTTCTTCTTCTTTCCTTTCTTCTTCTTCTTCTTCTATCCTTCTTCTTCTTTCCTTTCTTCTTCTTCTTCTTCTTCTTCTTCTTCTTCTTCTTCTTCTTCTTCTTCTTCTTCTTTCCTTTCTTCTTCTTTCCTTTCTTCTTCTTCTTCTTCTTTTTTCATCTTTTTTCTACTTCTTTTACTTCTTTTCTTCTATTCTTCTTCTTCTAATTCTTCTACTTCTTCTACTTCTTTTCTTCTTCTTCTTTTTCATCTTTTTTCTACTTCTTTTCTTTTCTTCTTTTTCATCTTTTTTCCACTTCTTCTTCTTTTCTTCTACATATTCTT
>NC_041387.1:10292004-10302059 GCF_002162155.2 Triticum dicoccoides
CGCGAGGGCGGGGCCGGCGCCGGGCGGCGGGGGCGGGGGCGGCGGGGGCGGGGGCGGAGGAGGTCGAGGGAGAGAGATGAGTAACGGGCGGGGGAGAGGGGGCTCGGCCGTTAGTTAGGTTAGTTAGGGCAGCCTTTGCCGTCCGCCCTCCTTTGCCGTCCGCTTTTCTTCATATTCGCCGTCTGCGACGGACGGCAAAGCGGTGGGACGTTAAGTATTTTTTAAAGCATTGGCTGTTGTCCATCTTTCCTCCTCTCCAAATGATGCATCCACTGCATTGGTACAAAGCCTAGCAATATGCTCCAGAACTCCACATTTTTTGCAAGCACGCTTCTTTGGTAGACGACCCTCCTCACCTGCTCTAATCCTCTGGTTCCTTGGTCTTCCTGGTGGTCTAGTAATGACAGGAGCGTGGAGTTTGAACCCTGGATCTACTATGTTCCATTGATCTTTCTCCAATAGTGCAGGCACATTGTCAGCATAAGCAGCCATAAATTTGGCAACAGAGAAATACTCAGAGAAATATTGATCAACTTCACCATCTGCACCCCCGATAACGGTCATCAGATGTTGGGCATGTATGCATGGCTTCCCACGGATCTGCCATTGCCTACAAGTACATTCTCTAGTACTTAGGTTCACAGGATACCTCCATACCCTATTTTTAGTGTCAGTATAGGTAACCTCTCCCTCATATGTACCAGATCGAATACATTTCATCTTCAGTCCTCTTGCCTTCAAGTGCAATGCCTTAATCAGTGATGGGAGCATTTGATGACCAACATATTGTGTTTCTGCAATTCTTTTGCGAAGAGCCATCTTTATCATGATCATTTGCCTCATCTTGTCAAATGCTTGCCACAACAAGAGTCCTTTCACTGACTTGAACTTTGAATTGAAGCATTCTGCAAGGTTACTGGTCACATAATCTACTTTGCAGATTTCGTTGAATTTGCTTCTTGACCACACCTTACCATGATGTGCATCCATGTACTCCTTCACAAGAGGATTTTGAGCATACAACACTCTCAAATGGTGTTCATGCTTCCTTTTGCTGCATGTGTATGATGCTGGCCATAAGTTCTCATCATAAACTTTACCTTTGAACTTCTTTTTGAAATTATGTGCTAGGTGTCGCATACATTCCCTATGCTCCATTCCAGGGAATACAATTTCCACTGCACTCTCTAAACCCTTGCAAGCATCTGTGTGTATAGCTAAACCTGGGGGTGTGCCTATAATGTTGCGCAACTGCTGCAGAAACCAAACCCAACTTTCCTCAGACTCTGCCTCCACCACACCAAATGCAACTGGGAATAGCCAGTTGTGTCCATCAACTGCAGAAGCTGCGACTAGCTGTCCTCTCCATCTTCCAGTCAAATGTGTAGCATCTACAGCCAAATAGGGTCTGCAACCATCTAGAAACCCCTACCAGCAAGCCTTGAAACAAACAAAAGCCCTTCTGAAGCACTCCTTCTGAAATGACTTTCCTTTTATTTTGAATGGAACTGTATGCTTGTCAATCTCTACAACACTCCCTGGACTTGCCATCTCCACTTCAGCTTTGAAAGTGTAAAGCGGCTGAAAACTGTCATTCCATTGACCATTAATTCTATCAAGAGCCTTTTCCCTAGCATTGAAAATTCTCATGTAAGGAATTTCTATCTTGTACTTCTCAAAAAGCTTCCCATGGAGTGCTGTTGGACCAAGTCTAGGTTCTTCTCTCAGCCAATCCAATATAGCATCTGCCACCCACCTAGTTTTTGCTTGCTTGGTTTTGGCCTTCCCCCCTCCCCCTCCAGGTGGACAGGTGTGCTAGTGTGGGTTTTTCTTTATCCAAAACAAAATAAAAGGGTAAAAAATAGTTAAGAAACCTTACTCAATGATCTGAAACTAAATTACTAACTGAACTTGGATTACCTGAATATATTTGCTCTTTCTCATACAAGATGCATGCAACTTCCACCTACACCTAGGATATGGACAAAAAACTATGAACCTTGCTGGCTCACTCCTTTTAATCTTATTAGGTGTTTTCAGATATAATGCACCATGTTGTCACTGCATTCCGACAGTCCACCATTGATTGGAAAATGGTACCTACACTAAGCTCAGGTTTTTCCCTGTTCCACTCAATTGTTGGCATGTCATCACCATCATATTCATCCATGATTAAGATGTCCATGTTATCCACCTTCTCTTCATCGTCAGTGTCATCAAACCTAGCTTGGCTGATGGGCTCCTCCATATATTCGTCATCCGCTGCTTGCTGACTGGCTACATCGACCAGTTCACGAAACATCATCTCGTCTTCATCATCATTTGTAGGCACTGCCTCGTCAGGTTCTGCATCTTCTTCTACACCAACTGCAGAAGGTACACGAGAAGCAGCAGCTGAATCGGAACCAGAATTGGCAGCAGGCATGTTGTGGCTCCATGAACCACTTGCTTTACTTGGTGTCGACCTACAAGGAGTGTCGGGGTGCTGGCTATTAGCACAGACAGATGATATCTGAACTCCCTTCCCCTTCACCCGTTCCGCGCGTGGCTGAAGCACATCAATTTGGAGTTTACCGAATCGGCAGCCAGCAATCCCAGCAAAAAGCAACGGCATATGATCGTTGCAAGTTAGTGGGAGAAATCTTTGCTCGTCACTACTGAAGTATTTCAGTTCAACAGCATCGGCATCACTCCAGGGATAGGTGTTTCTAAGCTTAGCTAGCAAATCTTTGAAAGATATGCTGGTTTCTGCCACTTTGGGATAGAAAAATGATGAAATCAAATGCGGTTTAGTACCACGCAGCACACTAGTTTCCATTCTAATCGCCAGCCGGAAAGCCAGCACGGGATCAATCCTATTTTGTTGAAGGAAACAAAGGCTTCAGTTAGCCGGGTAAAATCGAGCACAAATTCGAACGATTCAAGCAAACAGAAGTCAAATACGGCCTACAATACGACTTAGAACGTCAATTCGAGAGGAAATAATGCTTACCCAGGTTTAATCCATGAATTATCTGCCGCGGATTCGACCCAATCCTCTCCACGGTCGACTGCATTCCGGGCGTCCTCACTCAACATCGCTATGTAATCCCAGATGGGGAGGTGGGCTATATCTGGCGGAGATGCGGCGTCGCCGACGAACGGAATAGGGGCATAGGGTGGAGGAAACAACAACGGTGGACGCGGCACGACGCCGGTGGAGGGGGCGGGGCGGCGCGGTGCAGTGCGGCCTATCTAGATCTGTTTCAGATTCAGACAAGCTGTCCAATACGTGTCTCCTTGCGGTCCCACCCGTCAGCAAGCAACAGTTAGACGAAGACTCGGCCCCACTCGTCAGCAATTAACGGTCAATGGCGGTCAAGACAGCAAACGCCCGCTATGAGCATTTGTGAGAGTTTCAGCTAAGGAAGAGGGGAAAAGTGAGCAAACGTTTGGAGCGTGGGAAAAAGTGAGCACAACTAAGGAACCAGGGGCACTAATTTAAATAGTTGGTGTTCCATCTAATGAACACAAAATAAAGTCTAGTGAGTTGATTGATAGATCTATTGTACATAGCTGAGAAACTGCATTTGAGTTCTATGAGTGCTTCTTCTAAAAAAATCCTACCGCCACCTATACCTAAAATACCGAATAACTAAGCTATGTCTAATTCCCCGTAAAAAAACTAAACTATGTATAATTGCAACACATAGCCGACCCAGGTGGTTACTGAGGACAGCGAACTCTGGTAGGACTTAGGGAGACCGTATCGGTCACTCCAATGGATGGAGTACTCCGGCTGAACCCTGTAGAGCTAATCTGTTGGATAAAGTGTGTAGGTATAGGATGGGAGTAGAATGTCTCATCCTTTCAATTTTTCGGAGAACATCCCATGTATTTCAGTATTGTTGTAAAGTTCTCATCACCTAGCTTCAAAAAATGTGCTGGCCTAGTTTTGGAACAGAAGAACACACTAATAATGTACCTCTGATCATCTCATGCTGACACTTTCAGCTTTATCCATCATATATAGAGTGAAATGCTCCACTAGTCCATAAACTCAAACTGATTGCGCATTTTAGGCCAACAACTCGAGAAGTGATCAGATTTAGTCTGTAAACTCGTTGATTTGATCAAATAAAGCCAAAACCAGCCCGACAGGGAAAAAACCGACCACGTGGATGCCATGTCATCATTCCTTTGACTGCCCGTGAATTCACTATTCTTTACAGGGGTCTATTTGCAAATTGGTCGGTTTTTCCTCATAAACCATGCTAAGGCCGTTTGGAGTGAAAATAGTATTAGAAAATTGTGTTGGCTAGGATTTGAACCTTGTCCGTTCGGAATATGCACTGTCTCAATGACCACTGCAACAACACCAGGTCTGCACACTGCTATGCATCCCAGTATATATTTACGCGTAGAATCAGGAGAGAAAAAAAACCAGGCATTCCCATCCAATCGTTTTTCAATCAGGCGATCTTTTTCCATACGAATGCTATTGACATTGAAGTCACGTTCTATATATTGTTTGAACTGTGAGTTATATATTGAATGTGACGTTTTATATTGTCGACAAGATGTATATATATTACTTTTATATATTGTGTCTATTGGAACATAAATCAGTTCATAGTGTATATACATGTACAGCAAAATGATGCTTATTGGAACGTAAATCGCTTCATGGTGTATTGGTCTGGAAGTCAATTTCTAAACTAGACGTCCTGTGTTAAAAAATCATCAGAACATGCGTTTTAATATTTATTTTTCTCCTGATTATACGTAAATATATATAGATATGTATATATACTCACTGAGCAGCATATTAGTGTGGAATCGTGATGTTGTAGTGGTCATTGAGGCATCGTCTAAGGTGAACGGCCAAGGTTCAAGTCCTGGGAAACACAACTTTTTAATACTACTAGTTTTTCACTCCAAACGACGTTAGCATGGTTTATGAGAAAAAAAACGTCCACTTTGCAAATAGACCCTATAAAAAATAATGAATTCACGGTAGTCAAAGGGTCGATGATATAGCATCCATGTAGCTGGTTTTTTCCCGGTCGGGACGGTTTTGGTCTTGTTTGATCAAATCAACGAGTTTGCGGACTAAATCCGATCACTTCTTGAGTTGTTGGCCTAAAGTGTGCAATCACTTTGAGTCCTGGGAAACACAACTTTTTAATACTACTAGTTTTTCACTCCAAACGACGTTAGCATGGTTTATGAGAAAAAAAACGTCCACTTTGCAAATAGACCCTATAAAAAATAATGAATTCACGGTAGTCAAAGGGTCGATGATATAGCATCCATGTAGCTGGTTTTTTCCCGGTCGGGACGGTTTTTGTCTTGTTTGATCAAATCAACGAGTTTGCGGACTAAATCCGATCACTTCTTGAGTTGTTGGCCTAAAGTGTGCAATCACTTTGAGTTCGTGGATTAGTGGCGCATTTCACTCTCATATATAAATACGATATCAACTAGTATACGGTACATGTAGTAGCATCATGTACTTTCCAATATATAATATACAAAAACAAACAAATGTTCCATGAAAAGTGCAGAACACAAACATTCAAGATGGTGATTTAATAATTTAAAGAAAATTTAAAATAAATGAAGAATAAAAAATTGAACCGATGAAATTTGCACCAGAAATGTGAAGCCAATGTCAGGTGTATTAGAAACCTTTGTCAAATAAGAAGGGAACACATCAATCACCATCTATTGACAATGCATTCAACCACTTTCAATCCCATCTTGGCATTTCAAAGCTATTAATACAAAAATATTATGTTCTTACACACCTTTATGTACAAAAGTCATAAATGCTTTCTGAACAATACCCATAACAATACACATAAATCTACCATGAAGCACATAACAAGAGTTGATGGAAATATGCCCTAGAGGCAATAATAAAGTTGTTATTATATTTTCTTATTCATGATAAAGGTTTATTATTCATGCTAGAATTGTATTGATCGGAAACTTAAATACATGTGTGGATACATAAACAAAATACCGTGTCCCTAGTGAGCCTCTACTAGACTAGCTCGTTGATCAAAGATGGTTAAGGTTTCCTAACCATAGACATGTGATGTCACTTGATAACGGGATCACATCATTAGGAGAATGATGTGATGGACAAGACCCATCCATTAGCTTAGCATATGATTGTTCAGTTTCTTGCTATTGCTTTCTTAATGTCAAATACATATTCCTTCGACTATGAGATCATGCAACTCTTGGATACCGGAGGAATACCTTGTGTGCTATTGAACATCACAACATAACTGGATGATCATAAAGATGCTCTACAGGTATCTCCGAAGGTGTCTGTTGAGTTGGCATGGATCGAGATTAGGATTTGTCACTCCGAGTATCGGAGAGGTATCTCTGGGCCCTCTCGGTAATACACATCACAAGAAGCTTGCAAGCAAATTGACTATAGAGTTAGTTACGAGATGATGTATTATGGAACGAGTAAAGAGACTTGCTGGTAACGAGATTGAACTAGGTATGAAGATACCAACGATCGAATCTCGGGCAAGTAACATACCGATAGACAAAGGGAATTACGTATGTTGTCATAAGGATCGACCGATAAAGATCTTCGTAGAATATGTAGGAACCAATATGGGCATCTAGGTTCTGCTATTGGTTATTGGCCAGAGAGGCGTCTCGGTCATGTCTACGTAGTTCTTGAACCCGTAGGGTCCGCGCGGTTAACGTTCATTGATGATATGGTGTTATTTGAGTTATGTGATTTGGTGACCGAATGTTGTTCGGAGTCCTGGATGAGATAACAGACATGACGCGGAGCTCCGGAGGTAAATATTGATATATACGACGATGCTATTTGGACATCGGAAAGGTTTCGGAGTGAACCGGGTAGTCATCGGATCACCAGAAGGGGTTCCGCGAGGTTTATGGGCCTAATGGGCCAAGGGGAGGCACACACCAGCCCACAAGGGGGCTGGCGCGCCCTCTCCCTAGCCGCCGGCCCTAGAGAAGGAAAGGGGGGAGGGCTAGCCCCTCATGCCTTCCCCTCCTCATGGGAGAAAGGAAAGGGGGGCGCCACCCCCTCCTGCCTTCTCCCTTGCGCCACACAAGGAAGGGGGGCGCTAGAGGGCACGAGCCCAAAGGGGCCGGCCGGCCACCCTTGGGGCGCCTCCTGGCTGCCTCCCCTCCCCCCACTATATATATATATATATATATATATATATATATATATATATATATATATATATATATATATATATATATATATATAGGGAGGGACGCCACACAATGACCACGACAATCTCTTAGCCGTGTGCGGCGCCCCTCTCCACAGTTTAGTACTTCATCTAATTTCTCCGCAGTGCACGGCGAAGCCCTGTAGGAACAAGTTCACCATCACCGTCATCATGCCGTTGTGCTGCCGAAACTCATCTACTACTTCGCCCATCTTGCTGGATCAAGAAGGCAAGGACATCATCGAGCTGAACGTGTGCTGAACACGGAGGTGCCGTACGTTCGGTACTTGATCGGTTGGATCGCAAAGAAATTCGACTACATCAACCGCGTTAATAAACGCTTCTGCTTACGGTCTATGAAGGTACGTAGACACACTCTTCCCTCTCGTAGCTATGCATCTCCATGGGTAGATCTTGCGTGTGTGTAGAATTTTTTTGTTTTCCATGCAACGTTCCCAACAAGAGTTGCAACCCAAATGTAACTAATAGACGAAGATTGGAGGCACACATATATTGCACCAACATATTCAACTAGGTGGTGTAGTTGTAGCGGTACTCTCCGGCATTGGAATTAGGTTCGTATAGCACATGAAAACCCCCTTGCCAAGTTGGGTGCAAACATTTTTTTTGTAGGTGTTGCTTACCTTGTTAGCTTGGAGACTCCTATTGATTCGATTCAAAGTTCTTAACTGAGGGAAATTCTTTCTGCTGTTGTGCTACATCATCCTTCCTCTTCGAGGAAATCTAGCAACTCCTACGGGAGTAGCAGCGCGGCACACATATTGAGTTGATCGCTTTGACCTTTGTCATTACAACTTTGCATGTGTTGCAACTAGCCACCTCCACTCGCCACCGGCTATGTGATCGGACCTAGCAGTCCGCCATGCCATGTTCCTCCTGCATAGGGATGCAAGCGGGCATCCCGCATAGTCCCGGATAAATGGAGGATTAGTTCAAATTGAACTAAATCTGAGAAGGGCCATTATAACTAACTTCAATCTATTTTGCCTACGAAGCAGGGTGGATCGGGCGCCGCACTGCACCCCTACTCCTGCACACGCAGATACCGTTAGAGGTGGTGCACTTGTGCCGCTTCAGCGAACTTGCTCATGGGGTCCGACGATCGGCTGCGAGGGGGTCGGCTAGGAGGAGATAACCGTGAAGACGTGATGCCAAACTCTTCTTTCGCTGCATGGCACTACACGTCTAGTGGTATTAATCTCGTGATCCATCCTCCATTGGCATGTTCCTAGTTGATCTGCACATAGATTTTTTTTTATTGTGCACTTAGCGTGGCCCAACACAGGGGTGGTGCCATGGGGTGGACATGGAGGAGCGGGTTGCCACCATGGGGTGGGGGCTCAGTCTTCATCCATGGGGGAGAAAGTAAAGGAGCAGGGGTGGCGCCATGGGGAGGATGCAGAGGAGCAGGGCGGCGCCATGGGAAGAGGGTGACGTCTCGATCTCCATCCATGGTTAAGAAGGGGAGAAGGAGGGCGGTGCCATGGAGAGGAAGGGAAGAAGAGGGGCAGCCGCCGCGGTAGAAAGAATGGGGCTGGATGTCCGTCTATCACGAAAGAGGATGCGAGAAATTAAGGTAGTAAGTGTCATGTAGCGAGTCTTGGACGACCAGGTGGCACCTGAAGGTGGACCCGCGGGACGCCATGCAAAACACGTAGCATCGATCGGTCCAGCTGCGGTCGCTCGTTTCGACGAGGTCGTGCTCAAGCACAATGAAGCAATTAGGGAACTTCAATAGTAAGTCCCATATAAGTATGTTTTAGGAGAAAGAACCGCCCTTAAAGTTTCGGTTCCATGCTTTATAGAGCTGCCATATTATTCGTATTAAAGTTGTCATGGCAACTTTGACATCAATACTGTTACAGCTTTGGTAGTGGCACATTTATCAAAAACTGAATGGCAATTTTTATGATGAGACTTTGTATTTACTGAAGCATAGTCATATGGATCTAGTCCCGAAGACCTCATCAATGGTGAGAACGGATAGTCAATCACACGGTTTAAGCTACAGAACAATTTTACGAAACCAATGAAACATACCTTGTTGAATATGATTACTTATTGTGTGCTATTAGGGACTTTGCAAATTGACTTTTACTTAACACAATGTGCGTATAGTACATGCAACGTGATGGATCGGATGGCAAGCACTGTGTCCCACGCGAAAGAAATGGAGCTGACGTTCGCTCTTAATAAGTTCCAAAAAGAAATGGGGTTTCCTCATGTTTATTCGGTATATTGACTTGAAATGTAAGTGATTTGGGTTGAAACAAACCCATTTTGAATCAACTCGACCAACGCAGAAGATACAGCATCAACAACATAAAAAACAAATTAAATCTACAAGGAACAGGGCACACATAGATGTTCGTGGTCGACCATAGAAGTTTGAATCGATCAGCAAACCATCCCTTTAAAAAAATATACAAGCCCAGGCAACACAGATGCCTATAGTTCCCGCGACAAACACAACGGCGTCGAGCTTGGTCCCAAGATAGTTGATCTCGAAGAATAGCATGAGGCCGGCCGAGATGATGAGTAATGTGATACCAAAGCAGAGCAGCGTCCACATGCACGCGAACCAGATGAACTCGCTCCGCTCCGCCACCACGAGCTCGTCATCGTCCTTCTTGGGACCCACAGGATTCTCGACGTCGGCCATCGACGTACCTCCTTCTTTTGCTAGGCTGACCCTCGATCGACGATCGATCTACAGTAGTCGGCAAGGGTGTCGATGATGAGATGCGGTCGTCGAAAATGGGCAGACTAGGACATGGTCCTAGGGTTCCTTATATACTCACATGTGCAGGG
>NC_041387.1:10302379-10315443 GCF_002162155.2 Triticum dicoccoides
ATTTATATTTTTCCTACTAGTATTAGGCCCAGCCCAGGCAATCAGTGGCAGCCCATCAAGCCCACACAATAACAATCCTGTTTATACTCGTCCAGAATCCTTCGTTCGTTAAGTTTGAGCCTGCCCTCCATTTTGTCCCACGATTCGCCACTGCACATGTGAAGGGTAGCTATGTATACCTAACCGATTTACCATCTGTTGTTCACACCGATACTTTTGGGAACACGTAACTGGGAACGAGGAAGAAAAGGCGGCAGCTGTTATGGAGACTACGCGAGGGCAGCGATCGCGGCTTGCCCTGCTCTGCTACGCGCTACTCCCATCCGTGCTCCAGCTGCATAATTTCGTATCCAACTGCTGCATCAGTGCAGTTTCCTGCCCTTGTGATTTTTTTACAAAAAAAAAGGATAAAAATAAATGAAAACAAATAACCCCACTAGTAGAAAACCACCCATTAGTCCCGGTTCGTAAGGGCCTTTAGTCCCGATTCATGAACCGGGACTAATGGGTCGTTACTAATACCTCCACCCATTAGTCCCGGTTCAATCCAGAACCGGGACCAATGTGCCTCCACGTGGCCCTGTGCGCCCACCCCAGTCAGGGAGCCTTTGCGCCCACCCCAGAATATTATTGCTTACGCACTTCATATTGTCTTTGAGAGTAGCCCCGCTTGTTTTTCAAAGTCGCGGTGTGGATGAACTCGCACACGTAGTATCCACAGAAATCATTCCCTTCCTCCTGCCACAAGCACTTTACGAGAAATAGAGGTCAATCAAACTGATAATGAAGCATTATAAATGGCATTGATTAAAGTATAGCTATATATAGAATCAACGGGAGATGCGCGCAACTAGCTAGCCAGTAGTACTTACTTTCGGGTATGTATATCGCAGCTCCTTCGGCAGTCCCGGAGCTTCTGCGGTGAACTGTTTCCAAACCCTGCAAGACAAAGAAAATAATTATTACTACTTGAGATATCAGGAAATGAACAAAAAGTTACCGATATGGTGCGATAATTATGATCGATTGAACTTACTTGCTGAGCATTTCAGTCATGTCCGCATAGGTTTTGGGATCTTTTCATCTCGAGTCTAAGACGGTTACTAGTCCACGCTCAAGCTTAATCTCCAGAAGAATATAGTGGTACCTGCGCACGCATGCATAACTCATCAATTACATTACTATAACCTCGCTCGAGTAATAAGGGAAACCGAATATGCACACGACAGTAACACTCACGGGCCGTTGTAAGGAAAGAGTATGGTATCTTTGTTTTGATTTTTGATCAACGATCGTAGCAAGTTGTCCTCGGCCTCTTCGACGTGCTTTTCAACCAGAAATACATCTATGATATTTGTGTTAATGAACCCAATATCATAAATTTCTTGTTTTTTGCACTCGACGATCTTCAATCTGCATAATATATTGAGGATAATTAATTATAAATACATGCATGCAATGAAACAGCCGAGCTATATATAGAGACTTAATGACAGAAATAGTACTTACAGGCAGTAGCAAAAAACCATTAATTTATCGAGGGCCTTTTGATTGAAGAACTCGAAGAACTCCTCAAATGGAACAGTCAACAGATCATTTGCAACGAGATCGTGCTCCTCTTTAATATGCAGATACAAATCATTCTTACCATCAGACTCTCTGCAGGTTTCCATGTACCAACTATGGAATCTTCGCATCATTGTTGTCAGAGATTTTTCATCTTTGATGAGAGGCTTCCCGTACTCGTATCTGTGTCCGTCCACCTTCAAGAAATCAGGAAGTGCATCGTCAGGCAGGTAATCGTCAAGATTGCCATAACCGGCCACCGTCCCCGGAGCATTAGACACATTGAGCGGGGGGCACGATTGCTGTGCTTGTTCGCCGAGCTGGGCAATTTTTTTCCCCTTTGCTCGTTGTTTTGACCTTTTAGCACTGACAGTAGTTCCCGACCGCTGGGGTTGGAGATATGTCTGTTCAGTAATGCACTCATAGTTGGTTCTCGGCGGAGACTTTGGTGGTTTCCTCAGGGCATCGATAGTGCGCTTTGCTTTCACCGGATCTACCTTCTCCTCCGGAGGTGGATGTCTCTTTGCTTTCACCCCTTCAAAGAACTCCTTCACGTGGGCCTGCACAATCGTATCATTTTCCTCCTCGGACCTCTCGTACGGTAACTTCTCTAGAGGCTTGAGAGATGATGGACCGTATTTGTATTGCCTCCTGCCTCTGGTTGTGCTGCTAGACGCCGGAGCAGACGGAGCGGCTGCGGCGTCTGTCTTCTTTCGTGCTTGCTTACGAGGCGGAGGAGAAGGAGTACGACGCGCCGGAGCAGCCGGGGCGGCGGCGGGTCTCTTCCGCCCTTGCTGGTGAGGCGGAGAAGGAGGATGCTGCTGGCTGCTCGGGAGCGCCGGCGCAGGCGGAGAAGGAGGTGGAGTGCCGCCACGCGTGCCCTGATCGTCACTTGCCGGAGGAGGAGGCGGTGGAGGAGGCGGAGTGCCCTGACTCACCGGAGCAGGAGGAGGAGGCGGAGGCGTCCAGTTCAGAAGGTTGATGAGCTCCTTCTTCCATAGGCATGGAGTCTTCAGAGCAGAACCCAGCCTAGTCTCCCCTTCACCGGTAGGGTGGTCAAGCACGAGGTCCTCAAATCCCTCCGTTATTTCATCCACCATCACCTTAGCATATCCTTTTGGAATCGGCTGGCAGTGATAAGTTGTGCCGGGTCCACTAGGATAAACTTGGCCAACAGCCGCCTTGACCTTCAAATTCATCCATCGCGCCATCTGTTGGGTTTCGTAGTAATTTTAAAAAATTTCCTACGCACACACAGGATCATCTGATGCATAGCAACGAGGGGAGAGTATTGTCTACGTACCCAACGCAGACCGACTGCGGAAGCGATGACACGACGTAGAGGAAGTAGTCGTACGTCTTCTCGATCCAACCGATCAAGCACCGAAACTACGGCACCTCCGAGTTCGAGCACACGTTCAGCTCGATGACGATCCCCGGACTCCGATCCAGCAAAGTGTCGGGGAAGAGTTTCGTCAGCACGACGGCGTGGTGACGATCTTGATGAACTACAGCAGCAGGGCTTCGCCTAAACTCCGCTACAGTATTATCGAGGAATATGGTGGCAGGGGGCACCGCACACGGCTAAGGAATAGATCACGTGGATCAACTTGTGTCAACTTGTGTGTCTTTGGGGTGCCTCTACCTCAGTATATAAAGGAGCCAAGGGGGGAGGGGGCGCCTGCCAAGAGAGAGAGGCGCAGGAGGAGTCCTACTCCTACCGGGAGTAGGACTCCCCCCCCCCAATCCTATTCCAACTAGGATTCCCAAGGGGGAAAGAGGGAGAGGGGTGGCCGGCCACCTCTCCTAGTCCTAATAGGACTAGGGGAAGGGGGGAGGCGCGCAGCCCCCTTGGGCTGCCCCTTTCTCCTTTCCACTAAGGCCCATGAAGGCCCATATGGCTCCCGGGGGGTTCCGGTAACCTCCCGGTAACCCGGTAAAATCCCGATTTCACCCGGAACACTTCCGATGTCCAAACATAGGCTTCCAATATATCAATCTTTATGTCTCGACCATTTCGAGACTCCTCGTCATGTCCGTGATCACATCCGGGACTCCGAACAACCTTCGGTACATCAAAATGCATAAACTCATAATATAACTGTCATCGTAACCTTAAGCGTGCGGACCCTACGGGTTCGAGAACAATGTAGACATGACCGAGACACGTCTCCGGTCAATAACCAATAGCGGGACCTGGATTCCCATATTGGCTCCTACATATTCTACGAAGATCTTTATCGGTCAGACCGCATAACAATATACGTTGTTCCCTTTGTCATCGGTATGTTACTTGCCCGAGATTCGATCGTCGGTATCCAATACCTAGTTCAATCTCGTTACCGGCAAGTCTCTTTACTCGTTCCGTAATACATCATCTCACAACTAACATATTAGTTGTAATGCTTGCAAGGCTTATGTGATGTGTATTACCGAGAGGGCCCAGAGATACCTCTCCGACAATCGGAGTGACAAATCCTAATCTCGAAATACGCCAACTCAACATCGACCATTGGAGACACCTGTAGTACTCCTTTATAATCACCCAGTTACGTTGTGACGTTTGGTAGTACCCAAAGTGTTCCTCCGGCAAACGGGAGTTGCATAATCTCATAGTCATAGGAACATGTATAAGTCATGAAGAAAGCAATAGCAACATACTAAACGATCGTGTGCTAAGCTAATGGAATGGGTCATGTCAATCAGATCATTCAACTAATGATGTGACCTCGTTAATCAAATAACAACTCATTGTTCATGGTGAGGAAACATAACCATCTTTGATTAACGAGCTAGTCAAGTAGAGGCATACTAGTGACACCTTGTTTGTCTATGTATTCACACATGTATTATGTTTCCGGTCAATACAATTCTAGCATGAATAATAAACATTTATCATGAAGTAAGGAAATAAATAATAACTTTATTATTACCTCTAGGGCATATTTCCTTCAGTCTCCCACTTGCACTAGAGTCAATAATCTAGTTCACATCGCCATGTGATTTAATAGCAATAGTTCACATCACCATGTGATTAACACCCATAGTTCACATCGATATGTGATCAACACCCAAAGGGTTTACTAGAGTCAGTAATCTAGTTCACATCGCTATGTGATTAACACCCAAAGAGTACTAAGGTGTGATCATGTTTTGCTTGTGAGATAATTTTAGTCAACGGGTCTGTCACATACAGATCTATAAGTATTTTGCGAATTTCTATGTCAACAATGCTCTGCACGGAGCTATTCTAGCTAATTGCTCCCACTTTCAATATGCATCCAGATTGAGACTTAGAATCATCTGGATCAGTGTCAAAAAACTTGCATCGACGTAACCCTTTACGACGAACCTTTTTGTCACGTCCATAATCGAGAAACATATCCTTATTCCACTAAGGATAATTTTGACCGCTGTCCAGTGATCTACTCCTGGATCACTATTGTACTCCCTTGCCAAACTCAGTGGTAGGGCATACAATAGATCTGGTATACAGCATGGCATATTTTATAGAACCTAAGACTGAGGCATAGGGAATGACTTTCATTCTCTTTCTATCTTCTGTCGTGGTCAGGCTTTGAGTTTTACTCAACTTCACACCTTGTAACACAGGCAAGAAACCTTTTTCTTTGACTGTTCCATTTTGAACTACTTCAAAATCTTGTCAAGGTATGTACTCATTGTAAACTTATCAAGTGTCTTGATCTATCTCTATATATCTTGATACTTAATATGTAAGCAGCTTCACCGAGGTATTTCTTTGAAAAACTCCTTTCAAACACTCCTTTATGCTTTGCAGAATAATTCTACATTATTTCCGATCAACAATATGTCATTCACATATACTTATCAGAAATGTTGTAGTGCTCCCACTCACTTTCTTGTAAATACAGGCTTCACCGCAAGTCTGTATAAAACCATATGCTTTGATCAACTCATCAAAGCGTATATTCCAACTCCGAGATGCTTGCACCAGTCCACAGATGGATCGCTGGAGCTTGCATATTTTGTTAGCACCTTTAGGATTGACAAAACCTTCTGGTTGTATCATATACAACTCTTCTTTAATAAATCCATTAAGGAATGCAGTTTTGTTTATCCATTTGCCGGATTTCATAAAATGCGGCAATTGCTAACATGATTCCGACAGACTTAAGCATAGATACGAGTGAGAAACTCTCATCGTAGTCAACACCTTGAACTTGCCAAAAACCTTTTTGCGACAAGTCGAGCTTTGTAGACAGTAACATTACCATCAGCGTCAGTCTTCTTCTTAAAGATCCATTTATTCTCAATTGCTTGCCGATCATCGGGCAAGTCAACCAAAGTCCATACTTTGTTCTCATACATGGATCCCATCTTAGATTTCATGGCTTCAAGCCACTTTGCGGAATCTGGGCTCACCATCGCTTCTTCATAGTTCGTAGGTTCATCATGATCTAGTAGCATGACTTCCAGAAAAGGATTATCGTACCACTCTGGCGCGGATCTTACTCTGGTTGATCTACGAGGTTCAGTAGTATCTTGTTCTGAAGTTTCATGATCATCATCATTGGCTTCCTCACTAACTGGTGTAGGTGTCACAGAAACAGTTTTCTATGATGAACTACTTTCCAGTAAGGGAGCAGGTACAGTTACCTCGTCAAGTTCTACTTTCCTCCCACTCACTTCTTTCGAGAGAAACTCCTTCTCTAGAAATGATCCATTCTTAGCAACGAATGTCTTGCCTTCGGATCTGTGATAGAAGGTGTACCCAACAGTTTCCTTTGGGTATCATATGAAGTCATATTTCTCCGATTTGGGTTCGAGCTTATCAGGTTGAAGCTTTTTCACATAAGCATCGCAGCCCCAAACTTTAAGAAACGACAACTTTGGTTTCTTGCCAAACCACAGTTCATAAGGCGTCGTCTCAACGGATTTTGATGGTGCCCTATTTAACGTGAATGCAGCTGTCTTTAATGCATAACCCCAAAACAATAGTGGTAAATCGGTAAGAAACATCATAGGTTGCACCATATCCAATAAAGTACAATTATGACGTTCGGACACACCATTGTGGTGTTCCAGGTGGCATGAGTAGTGAAACTATTTCACATTGTTTTTAACTGAAGGCCAAACTCGTAACTCAAATACTCTTCTCTACGATCAGATCGTAGAAACTTTATTTTCTTGTTACGATGATTTTTCACTTCACTCTGAAATTCTTTGAACTTTTCAAATGTTTCAGACTTGTGTTTCATTAAGTAGATATACTCATATCTGCTCAAATCATCTGTGAAGATCAGAAAATAATGATACTTGCCACGAGCATCAACACTCATTGGATTGCATACATCGCTATGTATTATTTCCAATAAGTCAGTAGCACGTTCCATTGTTCTGGAGAACGGAGTTTTAGTCATCTTGCCCAAAAGGCACGGTTCGCAAGCATCAAATGATTCATAACCAAGTGATTCCGAAAATCCATCTTTATGGAGTATCTTCATGCGCTTTACACCGATATGACCCACACGGCAGTGCCACAAATAAGTTGCACTATCATTATTAACTTTGCATCTTTTGGTTTCAATATTATGAATATGTGTATCACTACGATCGAGATCCAATGAACCATTTTTCATTGGGTGTGTAACCATATAAGGTTTTATTCATGTAAACAGAACAACAGTTTATTCTCTTACTTAAATGAATAATCGTATTGCAATAAACATGATCAAATCATATTCATGCTCAACGCCAACACCAAATAACACTTATTTAGTTTCAACACTAATCCCGAAAGTATAGGGAGTGTGCGATGATGATCATATTAATCTTGGAACTACTTCCAACACTCATCGTCACTTCCCCTTCAACTAGTCTTTGTTTATTCTGCAACTCCCGTTTCGAGTTACTAATCTTAGCAACTGAACTAGTACCTAATACTAAGGGGTTTGCTATAAACACTAGTAAAGTACACATCAATAACATGTATATCAAATATACTTATGTTCACTTTGCCATCCTTCTTATCCGCTAATCACTTGGGGTAGTTCCGCTTCCAGTGACCAATCCCTTTGTAGTAGAAGCACTTAGTCTCAGGCTTAGGACCAGACTTGGGCTTCTTCACTTGAGCAGCAACTCGCTTGCCGTTCTTCTTGAAGTTCCCCTTCTTCCCTTTGCCCTTTTCTTGAAACTAGTGGTCTTTGTCTACCATCAACACTTGATGTTTTTCTTGATTTCTACCTTCGTCGATTTTAGCATCACGAAGAGCTCGGGAATTGTTTACGTCATCCCTTGCATTATAGTTCATCACGAAGTTCTACTAACTTGGTGGTGGTGACTAGAGAATTCTGTCAATCACTATCTTATCTGGAAGATTATCTCCCACTTGATTCAAGCGATTGAAGTACCCAGATAATCTAAGTACATGCTCACTAGTTGAGTGATTCTCCTCCATCTTTTAGCTATAGAACTTGTTGGAGACTTCATATCTCTCAACTCGGGTATTTGCTTGAAATATTAACTTCAACTCCAGGAACATCTCATATGGTCCATGACGTTCAAAACATCTTTGAAGTCCCGATTCTAAGCCGTTTAAGCATGGTGCACTAAACTATCAAGTAGTCATCATATTGAGCCAGCCAAACGTTCATAACGTCTGCATCTGCTCCTGCAATAGGTCTGTCACCTAGCGGTGCATCAAGGACATAATTCTTCTGTGCAGCAATGAGGATAAACCTCAGATCACGGATCCAATCCGCATCATTGCTACTAACATTTTTCAACACAATTTTTCTCTAGGAACATATCAAAATAAACACAGTGAAGCAATAACGCGAGCTATTGATCTACAACATAATTTGCAAAATACTATCAGGACTAAGTTCATGATAAATTAAAGTTCAATTAATCATATTACTTAAAGAACTCCCACTTAGATAGACATCCCTCTAATCTTCTAAGTGATTACGTGATCCAAATCAACTAAACCATGACCGATCATCACGTGAGATGGAGTAGTTTTCAATGGTGAACATCGTTTATGTTGATCATATCTACTATATGATTCACGCTCGACCTTTCGGTCTCCGTGTTCCGAGGCCATATCTGCATATGCTAGGCTCGTCAAGTTTAACCTGAGTATTCTGCGTATGCAAAAACTGGCTTGCACCCGTTGTAGATGGACGTAGAGCTTATCACACCCGATCATCACGTGGTGTCTGGGCACGACGAACTTTGGCAACGGTGCATACTCAGGGAGAACACTTCTTGATAATTTAGTGAGAGATCATCTTATAATGCTACCGTCAATCAAAGCAAGATAAGATGCATAAAAAAAATAAACATCACATGCAATCAATATAAGTGATATGATATGGCCATCATCATCTTGTGCTTGTGATCTCCATCTCCGAAGCACCGTCATGATCACCATCGTCACCGGCGCGACACCTTGATCTCCATCGTAGCATCGTTGTCGTCTTGCCAATCTTATGCTTTCACGACTATCACTACCGTTTAGTAATAAAGTAAAGCATTACATCGCGATTGCATTGCATACAATAAAGCGACAACCATATGGCTCCTGCCAGTTGCCGATAACTTGGTTACAAAACATGATCATCTCATACAATAAAATTTAGCATCATGCCTTGACCATATCACATCACAACATGCCCTGCAAAAACAAGTTAGACGTCCTCTACTTTGTTGTTGCATGTTTTACGTGGCTGCTACGGGCTTAAGTAAGAACCAATCTCACCTACGCATCAAAACCACAACAATAGTTTGTCAAATAGACTCCGTTTTAACCTTCGCAAGGACCGGGCGTAGCCATACTTGGTTCAACTAAAGTTGGAGAGACAGTCGCCCGCAAGCCATCTCTGTGCAAAGCACGTCGAGGGAACCGGTCTCGCGTAAGCGTACGCGTAAGGTTGGTCCGGGTCGTCTCGTCCAACAATACCGCCGAACCAAAGTATGACATGCTGGTAGGCAGTATGACTTGTATCGTCCACAACTCACTTGTGTTCTACTCGTGCATATAACATCAACATCAATAACCTAGGCTCGGATGCCACTGTTGGGTTTCGTAGTAATTTCAAAAAAATTCCTACGCACACACAGGATCATGTGATGCATAGCAACGAGGGGAGAGTATTGTCTACGTACCCAACGCAGACCGACTGCGGAAGCGATGACACGACGTAGAGGAAGTAGTCGTACGTCTTCTCGATCCAACCGATCAAGCACCGAAACTACGGCACCTCCGAGTTCGAGCACACGTTCAGCTCGATGACGATCCCCGGACTCCGATCCAGCAAAGTGTCGGGGAAGAGTTTCGTCAGCACGACGGCGTGGTGACGATCTTGATGAACTACAGCAGCAGGGCTTCGCCTAAACTCCGCTACAGTATTATCGAGGAATATGGTGGCAGGGGGCACCGCACACGGCTAAGGAATAGATCACGTGGATCAACTTGTGTCAACTTGTGTGTCTTTGGGGTGCCTCTACCTCAGTATATAAAGGAGCCAAGGGGGGAGGGGGCGCCGGCCAAGAGAGAGAGGCGCAGGAGGAGTCCTACTCCTACCGGGAGTAGGACTCCCCCCCCCCAATCCTATTCCAACTAGGATTCCCAAGGGGGAAAGAGGGAGAGGGGTGGCCGGCCACCTCTCCTAGTCCTAATAGGACTAGGGGAAGGGGGGAGGCGCGCAGCCCCCATTGGGCTGCCCCTTTCTCCTTTCCACTAAGGCCCATGAAGGCCCATATGGCTCCCGGGGGGTTCCGGTAACCTCCCGGTAACCCGGTAAAATCCCGATTTCACCCGGAACACTTCCGATGTCCAAACATAGGCTTCCAATATATCAATCTTTATGTCTCAACCATTTCGAGACTCCTCGTCATGTCCGTGATCACATCCGGGACTCCGAACAACCTTCGGTACATCAAAATGCATAAACTCATAATATAACTGTCATCGTAACCTTAAGCGTGCGGACCCTACGGGTTCGAGAACAATGTAGACATGACCGAGACACGTCTCCGGTCAATAACCAATAGCGGGACCTGGATTCCCATATTGGCTCCTACATATTCTACGAAGATCTTTATCGGTCAGACCGCATAACAACATACGTTGTTCCCTTTGTCATCGGTATGTTACTTGCCCGAGATTCGATCGTCGGTATCCAATACCTAGTTCAATCTCGTTACCGGCAAGTCTCTTTACTCGTTCCGTAATACATCATCTCACAAATAACATATTAGTTGTAATGCTTGCAAGGCTTATGTGATGTGTATTACCGAGAGGGCCCAGAGATACCTCTCCGACAATCGGAGTGACAAATCCTAATCTCGAAATACGCCAACTCAACATCGACCATTGGAGACACCTGTAGTACTCCTTTATAATCACCCAGTTACGTTGTGACGTTTGGTAGTACCCAAAGTGTTCCTCCGGCAAACGGGAGTTGCATAATCTCATAGTCATAGGAACATGTATAAGTCATGAAGAAAGCAATAGCAACATACTAAACGATCGTGTGCTAAGCTAATGGAATGGGTCATGTCAATCAGATCATTCAACTAATGATGTGACCTCGTTAATCAAATAACAACTCATTGTTCATGGTTAGGAAACATAACCATCTTTGATTAACGAGCTAGTCAAGTAGAGGCATACTAGTGACACTTTGTTTGTCTATGTATTCACACATGTATTATGTTTCCGGTCAATACAATTCTAGCATGAATAATAAACATTTATCATGAAATAAGGAAATAAATAATAACTTTATTATTGCCTCTAGGGCATATTTCCTTCACCATCATGTGGCAATTTTGAGACTCTGTGATACCATCCACGGGATAGCTGGCAGGAACCGTCAAGACATGCTCCGGCTGAAGCAGCTCGGTGGAAGCCACGCTGCTTCTCCGCTGAGATGGCGGGGTAGCTTCGGGGGAAGCTTCGGCAGGTCATTTTTTTGCGATCTGCTGCTTCTCGTTCCTCTTCTTGATCCTCTAGCCCCATTACCCTTCCAAGCAGCGCCTGCATTTGCTCCTGCTCCAGTTTCTTCCTCCTCTCGTGGGTTTTGTAACCCCCTGCGTCCGGAAAACCAACCTTCCACGGAATGGAGCCTGGCGTGCCTCGTGTCCGTCCAGGGTGCTCGGGATTCCCAAGGGCCATTGTGAGCTCGTCCTTCTCCCTGTTTGGAAGGAACGTCCCTCGCTGCGCTGCATTGATATAGTGTCGAAGGTTCTTGACTGGTGTTTGCAGTTGCTTGTCCGTCCACTGACACTTCCCTGTTACAGGGTCCAAGGTTCCGCCATCCCCGAAGAACCAAGTCCGACAACGGTCTGGCCAGCGCATTATCTCTGGTTCGATCCCTTTTTCAAGCAGATCATGCTCAGCCTTGGACCACTTAGGCCGGGCTTTGAGGTAGCCACCTGACCCCGTGCGATGGTGAAGCTTCTTCTTCGCAGCATTTTTCTTGTTTGTCTCCGACATCTTCTTACTCTTTTCCGATGTCTTGTGGGCCACAAATGCGGGCCAGTGATCTTTGATCTTCTCATATTTGCCGATGAATTCTGGTGTCTTTTTTTTCTTGACAAACTGGTTCAGCTCTTTCCTCCACCTCCTCATTAGGCCTGCCATCTTCTTAAGAGCACAAGACTTGATTAATTGCTCTTTAACTGGCTTCTCCGGATCCTCCTCTGGCGGTAGGGTGAAATTTGCCTTCAGCTCAGTCCAAAGATCTTCTTTCTGCATACCATTGACATAAGACACCTCAGCGTCTTCATCCTTAGTAGGCTTATACCATTGCTGGATGCTGATCGGGATCCTGTCCCTAACAAGAACCCCGCACTGAGCAGAAAATGCCTTCCTTGTCTGGATGGGTTCAATCGGTTCGCCGTCGGGCGCGATTTCTATGATCTCAAACTTTTCATCCGAGCTCAACTTTTTCTTCGGGCCTCGTCTCCTTACCAAAGTTGTGCTCGATCCGGAGGGCTAGAAATTATAAGGAAGAAAGACGACAGTAATTATGTGTACATATACCAAAACAATGGATGCATCAATTAACTAGTCAGCACGGGCTTAACTAATATATATATACCTGGCCGGACTCAGTTCGGTCACCGGAGCAGTCAGCACGGTCTCCTTCGTCTTGTACCTCCATTGTGTCACCGGAGCCATCATGAACATAGTCCTCCTCTTGTACCGGCATTAATGGGTCGAAGCCACCATCATAAACATAGCCATCTTCTTCATCTAGCTGACCAACGGTGTCGAGGAGAAATGACGCAACATCATCACTTGATCCATTTGCGATTATGTCCCCCAACATTGCTTCTGTTTCTTCGTCTCGGGAGTGCTCCATAGTTTCTGCAAATATTTACAACATGTCAATTATTATTCAAACATGGTACAGATGGATATATATATATATATACATATATATATATATGTGTGTGTGTATATATATATATATATATATATATATATATATATATATATATAT
>NC_041387.1:10316139-10317358 GCF_002162155.2 Triticum dicoccoides
ACTTGATAAACTTGGGTGGCCTCGAGAGAGTTAATTTGTCGGGTAGGGGCGCGGCGGGAGGGGGTAGGAGACCAACATCGTTTTCTCTCTAGGGTTTGGGTGTCCTCGAGAGTTTTGGTCGAGCGAGAGGGCCGAGGGGGGTGCTGCAGTTGTATAAGTTATCACGGTCGAGAGGGGGTATATATATATATATATATATATATATATATATATATATATATATATATCGACCGCCCCTCATGTCGAAGTTATCTAGAGGGGGTTATATATATCGACAACGACGCGACATACATATACATGGGAAAATAATGTTATCGGGGAGGGGGTATCGGTACCACCCCCTAGCTCGTGTTGAAGTTTCTTCTTTCTCCTCTATTCCTTTCTTTCTTCTTCTCCTCTTCTTTTTCTTCTTCTCCCTCGAGAAAGGAAAATAATTAAGGAAAAGGAAGAAAAAAGAAAGAAGGAAGAAGGAAGAAGAAGAAGAAAAAAAAGAAGAAAACAAAGAGGAGAAGAAGAAAGGAATAGAGGAGAAAGAAGAAAAAATAGAATTTCTTCTTTCTCCTCTATTCCTTTCTTCTTCTCCTCTTCTTTTTCTTCTTTTTTCCTCTTCTTATTTTCCTTTTTCCTCTCATTCTTCCTCTCCTCCTTTTCTCCTTTCTTCCTCTTCTTATTTTCCTTTTTCCTCTCATTCTTTTAGTATTGCTTGTTTAAAAAAAAGTTCAAATAGAAAATTTCGAAAAAAAACAAAGGTTTTGCCTAATGCATTGTTCATATGAATATACAAACATTTGCATATTCTACAATAATTAATATCACCAAAAAAATCTATGAACAGAAAAAAAACCTAACTTTTCTAAAAATCTATCTTTTGCATATATGAAAACATTAATACACATATGAACAATAAATACATATATGAACAAAAACATGCTCTGAACAATTTTTGAACATTACATACACATAGCCACATACATACACATATACATTATATATATATATATGAACAAAAAAACTAAACTAATAAAAATGAAAAAAAACAGAGCCGCATATATATATATAGCCACATACATACACACATATATATACATTGAACAAAAAAATTAAACTAATAAAAATGAAAAAAAAACAAAGCCGGTGCGGCGCGGCGGCTCACAGCGGTGGTGGCGCGCGGGGGCGGGCGACGGCGACGGAGCAGGGGCTCGGGGCGCGGCGCGCGGGG
>NC_041387.1:10318154-10367801 GCF_002162155.2 Triticum dicoccoides
TGTTTTCTTTCTTGCTTTATTTATTTTATTTTGTTTCTACTTACAACAAAGTACTTATTGTTGATTTTTTTGTTTTGTTTTCTGCATTATTTATTTTCTTTTGTTTTTTGCTTTATTTTTTATTTCTTTTTGCTTTTAGTTTTAGGAAAATTATAAACTTTCCACTTTTTTTGTTTTTTTTGTTTTCTTTCTTGCTTTATTTATTTTATTTTGTTTCTACTTACAACAAAATACTTATTGTTGCTATTTTTAATTATTACGAGGGCCGAACCATAAGACATTAAAGCATTTCAAATGAACTCTGAAAAAGTTGAAAGTTGGCATGGTATCATAAATTGACCCACACATAGCATGTGCATGTACAAAACGGACAATGGTATCATACTCGTCAGTTACAAAGTTGGCATGGTATCATCATAATAGTTGCGGGAGAAAGTCTTCACTTTTCTTCGCTTGTGTCATTTGCTTATTGCGCCGTAACCATGGATAATCTTCATCGTTTATCAGGATGCTGGGGTCAGCCTTGACTTTAAAGGGAGGAATTTCATGAAACTTTTCATAATCTTCAGACATGTCTGTCTTGTCCTCCACTCCCACGATGTCCCTTTTTCCTGAAAGAATTATGTGGCGCTTTGGCTCATCGTATGATGTATTCGCTTCCTTATCTTTTCTCTTTCTCGGTCTGGTAGACATGTCCTTCACATAGATAACCTGTGCCACATCATTGGCTAGGACGAACGGTTCGTCAGTGTACCCAAGATTTTTCAGATCCACTGTTGTCATTCCGTACTGTGGGTCTACCTGTACCCCGCCTCCTGACACATTGACCCATTTGCACTTAAACAAAAGGACCTTAAAATCATGTCCGTAGTCAAGTTCCCATATGTCCACTATGTAACCATAATGTGTGTCATTTCCCCTCTCGGTTGTTGCATCAAAGCGGACACCGCTGTTTTGGTTGGTGCTCTTTTGATCTTGGTCAATCGTGTAAAATTTATTCCCATTTATCTCGTATCCTTTCCAAATCAATACAGTCAAAGATGGTCCCCTGGATAACAAGTACAGCTCATCACAAACAATGTTGTCACCTCTGATACGTGCTTCCAACCAACTGCTGAAAGTCCTGATGTGTTCACATGTAATCCAGTCGTCGCACTGCTCCGGGTGTTTGGAGCGCAGACTGTTCTTGTGTTCATCGACATACGGGGTCACCAAGGTAGAGTTCTGTAGAACTGTGTAGTGTGCTTGAGACCAAGAATATCCGTCCCTGCATATTATTGAGTCCCTTCCAAGCATGCCTTTTCCAGTCAGTCTCCCCTCATATCGCGATTTAGGGAGACCTATCTTCTTAAGGCCAGGAATGAAGTCAACACAAAACCCAATGACATCCTCTGTTTGATGGCCCATGGAGATGCTTCCTTCTGGCCTAGCGCGGTTACGGACATATTTCTTTAGGACTCCCATGAACCTCCCAAAGGGGTACATATTGTGTAGAAATACGGGGCCCAGAATGACAATCTCGTCAACTAGATGAACTAGGACGTGCGTCATGATATTGAAGAAGGATGGTGGAAACACCAGCTCGAAACTGACAAGACATTGCACCACATCACTCCTTAGCCTTGGTATGATTTCTGGATCGATCACCTTCTGAGATATTGCATTGAGGAATGCACATAGCTTCACAATGGCTAATCGGACGTTTTCCGGTAGAAGCCCCCTCAATGCAACCGGAAGCAGTTGCGTCATAATCACGTGGCAGTCATGAGACTTTAGGTTCTGAAACTTTTTCTCTGCCATATTTATTATTCCTTTTATATTCGATGAGAAGCCAGTCGGGACCTTCATACTAAGCAGGCATTCAAAGAAGATTTCCTTCTCTTCTTTGGTAAGAGCATAGCTGGCAGGACCTTCATACTGCTTTGGAGGCATGCCGTCTTTTTCCTGCAAATGTTGCAGGTCCTCCCGTGCCTCAGCTGTATCTTTTGTCTTCCCATACACGCCCAAGAAGCCTAGCAGGTTCACGCAAAGGTTCTTCGTCACGTGCATCACGTCGATCGAAGAGCGGACCTCTAGGTCTTTCCAGTAGGGTAGGTCCCAAAATATAGATTTCTTCTTCCACATGGGTGCGTGTCCCCCAGCGTCACTCGGAACAGCTAGTCCGCCGGGACCCTTTCCCAAGATTACGTGTAAATCATTGACCATAGCAAGTACGTGATCACCGGTACGCATGGCGGGCTTCTTTCGGTGATCTGCCTCGCCTTTGAAATGCTTGCCTTTCTTTCGACATTGATGGTTGGTCGGAAGAAATCGACGATGGTCCAGGTACACATTCTTCCTGCAGCTTGCCAGGTATATACTATCGGTGTCAAGTAAACAGTGCGTGCATGCGTGGTATCCCTTGTTTGTCTGTCCTGAAAGGTTACTGAGAGCGGGCCAATCGTTGATGGTCACGAACAGCAACGCCTTTAGGTTAAATTCCTCCTGTTTGTGCTCATCCCACGTACGTACACCGTTTCCATTCCACAGCTCTAAAAGTTCTTCAACTAATGGCCTTAGGTACACATCAATGTCATTGCCGGGTTGCTTAGGGCCTTGGATGAGAACTGGCATCATAATGAACTTCCGCTTCATGCACATCCAAGGAGGAAGGTTATACATACATAGAGTGACAGGCCAGGTGCTGTGATTGCTGCTCTGCTCCCCGAAAGGATTAATGCCATCCGCGCTTAAAGCAAACCATACGTTCCTTGGCTCGCTTGCAAACTCATCCCAGTACTTTCTCTCGAATTTTCTCCACTGCGACCCGTCAGCGGGTGCTCTCAACTTCCCGTCTTTCTTACGGTCCTCACTGTGCCATCGCATCAACTTGGCATGCTCTCCATTTCTAAACAGACGTTTCAACCGTGGTATTATAGGAGCATACCACATCACCTTCGCAGGAACCCTCTTCCTGGGGGGATCGCCGTCAACATCACCAGGGTCATCTCGTCTGATCTTATACCGTAATGCACCGCATACCGGGCATGCGCTTAGATCCTTGTACTCACCGCGGTACAGGATGCAGTCATTAGGGCATGCATGTATCTTCTACACCTCCAATCCTAGAGGGCATACGACCTTCTTTGCTGCGTATGTACTGTCGGGCAATTCGTTATCCTTTGGAAGCTTCTTCTTCAATATTTTAAGTAGCTTCTCAAATCCTTTGTCAGGCACAACATTCTCTGCCTTCCACTGCAGCAATTTCAGTACGGTACCCAGCTTTGTGTTGCCATCTTCGCAATTGGGGTACAACCCTTTTTTGTGGTCCTCTAGCATGTGATCGAACTTCAGCTTCTCCTTTTGACTTTCGCATTGCGTCCTTGCATCGACAATGACCCGGCGGAGATCATCATCATCGGGCACATCGTCTGGTTCCTCTTGATCTTCAGCAGCTTCGCCCGTTGCAGCATCATCGTGCACATCGTCTGGTTCCTCTTGATCTTCAGGAGCATCACCATATTCAGGGGGCACATAGTTGTCATCGTACTCTTCTTCTTCGCCATCTTCCATCATAACCCCTATTTCTGCGTGCCTCGTTCAAACATTATAGTGTGGCATGAAACCCTTGTAAAGCAGGTGGGTGTGGAGGATTTTCCGGTCAGAGTAAGACTTCGTATTCCCACATACAGGGCATGGACAACACAGAAAACCATTCTGCTTGTTTGCCTCAGCCACTTCGAGAAAATCATGCACGCCCTTAATGTACTCGGAGGTGTGTCTTGAACCGTACATCCATTGCCGGTTCATCTGCGTGCATTATATAATTAAGTGACCAAATTAATAGAAGTTCATCATCACATTAAAACCAAAGTACATACATAGTTCTCATCTAACAACATAAAGCTCTGCAGAGCATCTAAATCAATTAAACCATACACTGAAACTATGTAAAACATTTCAATGCGAAAACAAATGCGATCATAATCGCAACCAATGTAACAATTGATCCAACGGCATAATGATACCAAGCCTCGGTATGAATGGCATATTTTCTAATCTTTCTAATCTTCAAGCGCATTGCATCCATCTTGATCTTGTGATCATCGACGACATCCGCAACATGCAACTCCAATATCATCTTCTCCTCCTCAATTTTTCTAATTTTTTCCTTCAACAAATTGTTTTCTTCTGCAACTAAATTTAACCTCTCGACAATAGGGTCGGTTGGAATTTCCGGTTCAACAACCTCCTAGATAAATAAAATCTATGTCACGTTGGTCGGCATAATTGTCATAAACAATAAATGAACCAATAGTTATGAAAAGATAATATATACCACATCTGAATCATAGACAGGACGAGGACCGACGGGGGCGGATACCAAAACCATCGCACTATATAAGATGCAATAATAAAAGTAAGAAAATTATACAAGTATCTATATAAACATACAAGTAAGAGTTTTTTTCCTTTCAGAAAGAAGATAAGAACAAGAGGCTCACCACGGTGGTGCCGGCGACTAGATCGGCGCGGGCGATCGACGGCGGTGAAGACGGGAACGGGACGTGACGGACCGCTAAACCTAGACAAATATTGAGAAAAATGGAGCTTGGAGGTGGAGCTTGGAGAGGAGAAAGCTTAAGTAGTGTGGCTCGGGCATTCCATCGAACACCTCGCGTGCATAGGAGGTGAGCTAGAGCAACACAAAGCTCTCTCCTCGCCGGTCACGAAAACAGAGCAGTGGGAGTGCTCTGCTCGCGGGGTATATATAGGCAATTAATTGATCCCGGTTCGTGGCATGAACCTGGACTACAGGGGAGCCTTTGGTCCCGTTCATTCCCCCAACCGGGACCAATGGTGGTGGGCCAGGAGCAAGGCACATTGGTCCCGGTTCGTCCCACCAACCGGGACCAAAAGGTCCAGACGAACCGGGACCAATGGCCCACGTGGCTCGGCCGGCCCCCGGGGCTCAAGAACCGGGTCCAATGCAACCTGGACTATTGGTCCCGGTTCTGGATTGAATCGGGACTAATGGGCTGGACCGGCCTGGACCATTGCCCCATTTTCTACTAGTGCCCATACATTTCCATCTTCTCTTGACATACATGGCCAACCGTCGGTTCCTTCAAATTTGGCTTCTCAAACGTCCATGGTCTTTGTTTTTTATGTACGCAGCTATGTCCCTCACTTCATCTTTAAATTGTCCGGTCGTCTACATGTGATTGATGGGGCAAAGAGAAAGAGAAGAGAAAAAATAAAGAAGAAGAAAAATATGATCCAGGGTGGACCGCGTCTTACGTGGCGGACTAACCAGCGAGCCCTCGTATATGGTCTCAGTATGAGGGTTTGTGAACTGACAGGATATATAGGAACAAACTAGGAACGTCTGGTTGGGCCACATTTTTCCTTGAACAATGCTACACACACGATGTTATCTGACTAATTCATGCACCATGATATTAATCAAGCCGTTGGAGTGAGAAAGTAGCACCCAGAACATCATCCGATTTTGCATCATGCATACACACCCGTCGTGCGTAAAGTATTTTTATTTTTTTATCTCTCTCCTATCCAGGCAGTGATCGGGCTGTCTGGCTAGACGTTTGGGAGAATTTAAGGGGACTAGCTGTAAATGCACTAAGGGTCAGACCATGTTCCTATCATCTCTTCCCCTCGCACCCTCTATCAGCACTCTCCCTTCAGCTCTTGTCAACGCACACATCCTTTGTCCCACACGAAGCGACAACGGTCATGTGCAGCAACACCTCCCAGCATGGATGCCCCCCCTCCCCTACAGCATTGCCGCTGGCTCCGAGTACCATCGGTCGACGCTTGCAGCACGGCAGCAAAGCATCCCGCCACTCCTAGCTTTGCTTGTCGCAGCGCACTTGCAGCCGTGCATGTCTCTAACAGACCAGGTTGCATTCATAAAATAGAAATTGATTGTTATTTTATTTTACATCACCATTGCATCATCCCAATTGCATCAGCACCATATTGCATTAATTTGGATATTCTATTTTGTCATTTTATTAAATGACGAATAAGTAAATCTTTCTAGCTTTCGACTTTCTACCTCAAGACTCACCTCCAAACCTTGCACCTGACCATTTTGTGATATTTGTTCTATTTGAATTATTTCACAATTTTAGCTCAAGACTAGCTATCACTCGTAATTCAAAGCTAATTTATTCAATAATAGGATTTATTTTCTAAATAGTAATTAAATGATCTTGAAAATGGTTGTTTATTTTTGTATAATCTCATTATAGTATATAAAGGCTATATTTAACATTTTACGTCCATCAGAGCTCGCTTGATGCACCCAACGATTAAATATGAGGGCCTTATAGCAAGTTAATTAATAAATCAATTTGCATATAAAATTTCTATCAAGCCCGTCCTTATTAACCCCCTAGATCTAAGTCGTCCAGATCAAAATATGACGGCCAGCATGCCCCACAACAGTTGGCGGCCCTGCAGGTCCATGCGACCCACTGCAAGCCTGTGAATCCCATCGTGAGCTCGGAGCCACTTCTTGCGCCCGGCCTAGAGGAGAGGCACCTCCTCGCCGCCAACACCCTAGTCGCACCTCGCTTATGCCCCTACACCGTCGTGCTCCATTGAGACGCCCGACATTGGCGAGACCCTGCGCACTCGCCGCTCCTCTTCTTTCCATCTTCCTTCATCTTCCTTCCCTCTTTCTCTTTTCTCTCCGCAGATCGCCATGGCTGCCGCCCACTAGACCTTCGCAACCGCGGGAGATGTTTGAATATTTTTTAATTTGTGAACATTTTTTGAATACGTGTGAACATTTCTTCGAATTCACAACATTTTGTTTTCGTATTCGTGTTTTTTTATAATTATAAATAAAACAGACCAAACAAAAGATGAAATGAGAAAAACAAAAAAATGACAAGTGCCATCTCACTGGGCCCGGCCCATCTCACGTTGGAGACGTGGGCGACGCATGTGTATGGCTCGCAACCAGCGATACACATTACCCTAAAAAAGCGATGCACATCAGCACCCTTGCCAATTCCTATTCGGCGGCCGCTGCACCACTTATAGGCAAACTGGTAAAAGGCACCCTAAGTGGGTCGGCCCATAATCGTAGAAGTCTTTATAAATCAGTTATGTAGCTTTCCTCCCTTTTGTATATTTATTACTTTTTAATACTTCTCTCCAACTCACGATGTTTTTCCCAATTCTAAAATTCTTAAAAATTAAATTTTCTTTTCAAATCTGTTATTTGTTTTCAGAAATTAACGATTTTTTACAAATCCACAAGAAATTTCCATATAAGGGATTTATCAGATTCATGAACTTTTTTTCAGGTTTCAAACAAATATTTCATGAACTTTTTCAAATTTGGGAACATTCCACAAAATCGTTATCTTTTTTAGATTTGCAAAGTTTTATAAAATTTTGTGAACTTTTGTTAAAGTAGTGAACTTTTTTCGAAATTCATTAACTCGAGATTTTTTCCAAATTGATGAATATTTTTCAAATTCATAAAAAAAATTCAAATCCATGGATCTTTTTAGACTTTGCAAACATTTTTTGGACGTGTGAATTTTATGACTTTTTTGTAAAACTCAATGGTCGACAACCTAGTCAACAGACAATGGTCCGCCGTGCTCCATTCAGCCGCCAACGCTGGCGAGACCCTACGCACCCGCCACGCCTCTTCATTCCCTCTCCTTCCTTCATCATCCCTCTCTCATTTTGTTTTCTCTCTGTAAATGGCCACCGCCGCAAACTCGATCTTCGGAACCACGGGAGATGTGTGAATGTTTTTTAATTTGAATATGTGTGAACTTTTCTTCGAATTCACAACATATTTTTTTGTATTCGTGAATTTTTTCCAACTTGTAAATTAAAACGACCAAACAAAAGATGAACAGAGAAAACCAAAACAAATTGGCGTGCTCCATCTTACGGAGGCCGGCCTATATCACGTTGGAGACGCGGGCTACGCGCGCGTATCGCTCGCAACAAGCGATATGGACCAGCGCCCTTGCTAGCACCTATTCGGCGCCCACTACAGCACATATAGGCAAATTGGTAAAAGGCGAACTCCCCCAGTGTGTACAGAGGTTTCCTAAGTGTATCGGCCCATCAGCGTAATTGTTTTATAAATCGGTTATGTTTCTTTCTACCATTTTTCTGTGGGATTTTCCTGCGGCTTTTGTTTTACTTTTTTCGTTTTGTTTTCTTTTTATTTTTCAGTTATCCCTTTTCTTTTTGTATTTGTATTTTTCCTTATTTTTATATTTTGTTATTTTTTTAAACATCTCTCAAACACATGATCTTTTTTCCGAATTCATGAACTTCTTCAAATTTGCGATTGATTTTCAAAACCAGGAATATTCTAAAATTCAGGAGCTTTTTTAGGAAAATGGATAAAAAAATCAAAACTGCTAATTTTTTTTATTTTCGAATACTTGAACTATTTAGATTTTGAGACCATTTTCCAAATCTGTGGACTTTTTCGAAATATATGATTTTTTAAAATTCATGAAATGTTTTTGAATTTGTGAATTTCCTCAAATACGTGATGTTTTTACAGATTCACTTAGTATTTAAAAAATGAACCTTTTCCGAATTCATGAACTCGAGATATTTTTTTCCAAATTCATGAATGTTTGTAAACTTAGCAAATATTTTTTGGATTTGTGATTTTTTGTCAACTTTTCTGTTAAAGTCAATGGTCAACAACCTAGTCAACGGTTATAGTCCCGGTCAATGGTGAATGATCGTGGCGAGCTAGCAGCCAGCGTCCTGGATTGAGCGGCTCGAGCAATGTGGGTCAAAACTACGTTCTTAGAGAAGCGGGAATTTATTAACTCATAATGTTTTCAAGAGTGAGGCAATCGGTACAGAGCCGCGGCCCATTATGGCGTCGGTGCGCGCTGGTTGAACGAAGCAGCGCTTGGAGCACCGTGTATATCTCTACTCCTAATGGAGCAGTTGGTAGTCTCGCTTCTAGGTTTTTTTCGTCCCACCTCACATGGTTTTTTTTGGTACCTCCTCCCACCTCTAACTTATCCACCAGAAACCGAAAAAACCTCCTCCTGAGGCCCCAACCCGTACCTATCCACGTACAAAAAAATAGACCTACGAAGGTTAACCAACGAAAAAAGACCTACGAAGGTTAACCAGCGACGAAAAAACCTAAACCTATCGCCCGCTCCCTCGCGCCCCTGTTGCTCCCTCCTCAATCCCGATCTGGATCGAGGGGACGAGGAGCTCCTGCCTCCCCGACGGCCGGCCTCCTCCTCGCCCCGCCGCTGCATCCGGCGCCGCCACGGGCTCTGGAGCCAGGGAAGCCATGGCCTGAGCTCGGCCTCGAGGTCCCCCCGCCGTCTCCTGCAGCTTCTGCCCCGCCGCCTCAACGCCCGAGCTCGCCATCAGACCAACCTCGGCGCCGCGCCGCCGCCGGCTCTGGTCGCCTCCACCTCCGCTCCAGGCAACCCTCGGTCGCCGGCTCGCTGGAGCACGACGGCAGACGATGGATGCCCTGGTTGTGTGCGACGGTTGCAGTTCTTACGCGCAAGCTAGGGTTGGAGCCGCCAGCTCTTCATCCTGCCCGCCCGCGGCGAGTCTTCCCGTCCCACACTGCCGCCTCCCCGTTATCACAGGTATCTCCACCCCTTCCTCTTTCCCCCTCTTCTCTCCTCTCCCTTCTTCATCCTCCTTCTCTGTTCCCTTCCTCCTCCCACCCCATTATCTGTTCATGTTGTTGGCACCTGAAGAAGTTGGTGGCATGGTGAAGCCCCTGAGCAAAAGTTGCATGAGTCTTTGAAGGAGTTGGAGAAGTCTTCCTTGACAAGATTAGATTAATTTCCCCACTCTGTGATTTGGATTGATTTCTTGAATTTAGCCAAACACCTTTTCTTGTGCTCCTAATTTCCCATCACTCTTTTTGTCACAGCATGGTCAAAACAATGGTGCCTTCACCCTTGCTCGTGCCTCAACCCACATGGTCATCTTTGAGACGTGGTATTCAGTCACATGACAGAGTTCTCTTTGTAAGTGATTACATGATTTGGAACTCGCTCACTTGATGCACGTTCTGGAAGCTGCATCCACCACTGATTCTTGATATCACTCGTGTGGGACTCTCTGTCATTTACTGATTTGAGCATATGTTGTGGGTTGATGTGTTGCAGATCCTTGAGGTCAGGTGCGGCAACTAGCGACATGTGCTGGAACTTCTGGCTTCGCTGGCGGCGGCATCACCTGCATCGACCTCTCCCTGGTCGCCTTCGAGAGTGTGTGCGGCCGACCATCAAGCTTGTTATGACGCACTTTGAATTTCCGAGCAAGTCGCAGCCTTTTCAGATTCATCAACACAGGTTACATCAGTAGTCAATATGGTTCAGATGCATAATAGTACGTACTTCATTTCCTTTTTGTTGTGTACGGTGTCCTACAACATGGATCATATATATCGGTTATCTTTCAGGTTCAGTTTGCTGTGGCGAATTCTTCTTGAATTTGTTGCAGCAAACTTGTGGTCATGTATGGTTTTTAGTTTTGCAAGCATGCATAGTTTAGAAGTTAGAAAGCTCGTTCATGTATTGTTCTAAACTGAAAGTTTAAGTGGCTTTTCCACCCATGGTATTGTGGTGGTCATAATAGCACACCTCACAATTATTATGGCCAGATCTACAAGCACTGAGCGTTGTGTTTTTTAGCCCCCTCTGTTTCTCCTGGGCATCAATCTATGCGCAACAAGCTCTTCAGTGCTTGATGACAAATAAAGGTTGCATCTTAGATATTTGCTTGATTTGAATGAGCCATTTTGCTGTCAGCTAAACTGTTAAAAGTCAGATGTAAGATTATGTTTCTTGGCACATGAGTTATTTTTCAGTCAACGCGTGGCGAGTCCACTTCGAACTGATATATGCACTTTTTATTTGAAACTGAACCACCATGGTTTAATTTTATTTTCATTTGGACAAGTTACCCCAAGTATCATCAGTTCATGATGACTGGTTTGGTGTGATGAATTGATCCTGGTGTTGATTTAAGAGTTTTTTATGACGCTGTCTTGTAAGGGAGTAAGGTCTGGTATCTATATGGCTGTTATTTTAGCTCTTACAGATTGCCATATATGACATGCTAATTGTTTTTAGCTCTTGATATAGTTAAACTTTTTTTTTTCGAAACGGAGGCAAAAGATTTGCCTCATCCATTAAATGGGAGGAGAATATAGTTAAACTTTGGATGCACCAGTGCCTGATGCATATGTTTGTTTACTTGGTTTGAACTCTGAATGATATGTTGTTATCCTGCACGCATACCTGATGAGTTGGTGCTGCTGGTATTTTGAGGAGGCAAGTTGTGGTTTTACTCCTGGCCCTGAGAAGGGTGAACTAGGCCATAGCGAGGGCGCCTTCAGGAACATCGAGTCAGGGTGCCTCACTTTCTATTTCAGTCTGCGAGGTAATGAAGGCAAAAAAAAGTTTCTACTCGCCCTGTTCTTGCAACTAAACAGAGAAAAACTGTGTGGTTACTGAAGCATTATGGTCTATAGTTACCGAAGCATTGCATTTGTTGAGAAAGTGTTCCTTATACCATGTAAGTAGGGACAATTACTATTTAACTAGGTACAATTAATATTTAACAAGCCACAGTTGATCAAGCAGTCAATGCTTAAATATGCCCGTACTCTGTCGTATCCAGGATGGAGCTTTGCTAGCTTTTGAGTTGGATTCTTTTGACTGCACCTAAATATGACAAGCCGACAGTAAATGAGCTCATTTTAAAAAACTGCAGTTTAAAGGAAATTATTACAATATGTATATCAATTCCAACATTGCTATCTGAAGGATGATTTAAGGACTATTTGTCTCTGATGGCTTTCCCTGTTTGGCTCCCTTTTATGTGAGTTGACTCTACAGTTCTAGGATCTTCTCTGTAACCATAAATTCACAGCTTAGCAAAAGTATATATATACTTGCTAGACCTTCTCATTACACTCTTTCACTTTTTTGGACTAATACTATCCTGTATAGACCTAATAACAGAAGACATGGGAAATGCTTTCGTAACATGATGTTTTTTTTGTTAGATGCTCTGTTTATTTAGTGTCGTTGATCCAAAAACTTGAAAGTGTAGAAATGTTCATGCATGGGACTATAGAACCAAGTATTTCTCGATTTGGTGATGCTTAATTCAGAGTTCTTATGCATCAGATTGGAGTGTTAACACAAACCTGTTATTTATTTCACTTCATATGAGTTAATGCCAAGGCCTTTTTTGTGTCCCCTCTAATCATTGCATTTGTATCTTGATCATTGTATTACGAGAAGCAAAATATTTCTCATGTTTTGCTCAGTGTGTCTACTTATCTTATTTATTATATTAACTATTTTTTGATGATATTTCACAAGAATGACATTGTTAGATTTAGATTCGTTAGGTTTCAACACATTTGATGGTAGGCCATTTCAATAATTCTATTTGTTTTAGGCATTGGTAGATTGTGTTACAACTGAAGAGTTTCTTGTGCTAATACTTGCGGATCTCGACACACCCTGAACAATGAGCACATGTTACCAGCCACATTCCACACAGGATGTGTTCTTTTCAAAACAAAGATACCCTGATACATGATTATTCCTCTTTCAAGTTCTTGATCCTTGAAGATACTTGCTAGGTTTCTAGCTGATTTTTTGGTAGTATAAGGCTATAAGCTCGATGTATATGGCCTGAATATGATCTGATTCAGAGTACATTGTGTTCTGAAGCTTTTTACTGTATGGTTCTCTCTTGAAAGAATTCAAGCCATTGTTCAATGGGAGAGAATAGTTGTAATCCTCAAATAACTGTCGTACCTATTCATCAGCTGACACAATTGCCACCGAGATCATTATTTTCCTTTTTTTTTCAGGTTTTCAACATCACGAATTTCATACTTATGGAGTGGAGCTACCAAAATATCTATTGAGGTAAAATCACTATATACATATTGTTTTCCCCACATTGCATCAGGCGACACACATCTGTTGCAAAGAAATAGGCATCACCTGTGTGCTTGCTTTTGTTCGCTTCTAGACGGAGGGAGTACTACTAGATAGACACATACTTCTTTATGCAATTCTTAATTTATAGAAGCAGACGAACTGATTATGTGGATTGAATATATAATCCCATGTGTAGGTGCTATCCAAGTGTTGTGATTATTTAGCACACACAACTTGCAGGGAGATAACTCTATACTATGAAGACTTTAAAATACGAGTGCGTGTCGTTGGTGTTTTTGAAACCATCTTCCATCACGTCTAATATTGTTCTATCTCATAATAGTAATTGTTCAGCCTTTGACTGACATATGGATGATTTTTGTAATATATTTCTTTCTTCCATATTACCAGGAAATATGTCGAAGCACAGAATATATTCCATATGCAGTGGACTAACAAAACGACACAACACATAAAAAGAGGAGTATAAGTGGAAACCTTTCTTTCTCTTTAAATTCTTGAGGACTGTAACATTATGATGAAGGTGGAACCATAGAGAGATGTGTATTTTTAATTGAGATATTTTCAGGAGTACCTTTGCAAAGCTGATATATCTTTCTTTTACAAGATATGGTTGCACTTGCTTCATCTACATAGGCCGTCTGGAATGCCATGAGTCCGGGATTTGTGTAGGAAATCTTCAAAGCTATTATATTGGTCTCAAGAAACTTGCAATACATCAATGCATTTTTATTTTTATTTTTTTGCTGACACCACAGCTACCACCTCTTCACTAAATGACAGAGGTTGCCAGCAGCTGCACATGGAAAGATTGAATGTTATATTCTGTCTACTAATCAATAAGGAGGGAGATCAAAATTAATGCTCTCAAATATTCGCCTGATCATTTGTATGTTTCTGCAATTTTCCTGCTTGTTGGAACATGTTTGATGTACTTACACATTAACAAAAATGATCTGTAACATTCATGAAAATATGTGGGTTTGGTCCTCTGCTTTTTTACTGTTTATTTACTCATGAAGATAGCAGATGTCCCTGTTTTTAAATATAGTTATCTGTGCTTCCAGTTGGTAGAGATCAAAGTATTAACTCGCCGATGTAGGGGAAAAGAGCTCTTTTATAGACACTACTAGCAGTGGATACATGGTGAGCCGTTTTGAAATTGTTTCATAGAATAACTCCCGTATAAGGTCTGGTCTTTTGGGTATACAATCCTTTCTTGAGATGAGCATTGGCAGCTCAAATAAGTATACAGTAGTATATTTGACAGATGATGATGATCATTGGCAGCTCACATAAGTATACAGTAGCATATTTGGCAGATGTGCATTGGCAACTCTTCTAAATCTGTGTTTTACCATTTAACAATGAACTATGTAATTTAATCAATAGACTCACTTCACTTGCCATGCTAACTGAAAATCTATATGTCAAATGATGCGACTGTCAAGTGGAAGTTACTTATATTTTCTTACGTCACCTGAGAAGTTTCTTTTTAGCAAGCTTGTTTAAGTGCAGCCAAAGTGTACTCTGTTTTTTAGACGATCTCCATGTTTTCTATTGAGATCAGAGAGCAGCTGAAGTAGTGATGGGACTATACCATTTTTAGGTTCTGAAGGCAAAGCTTCTTACAGAGTTAGTCACATTTGTCAGTTCTGTGAGTAGAAAAAATCTTGATAGCTTGTTGCTTCTGCTCAGTGTGCTTGGTGCATAAATTGATTGCTTGCTGCAAATGTTGTTTAGTGTCCTATTTCATGGTAGCTTCGGATGCTATATATTTGGAGATTTTGTTGCCGGTATTTGGAGTGCTAGGAGAGTTTCTAAACTACTGTCACGACATCATAGATAGGATAGTGAACCAATGTGACATATGTATAACATTTCATGTGAGATTCTTTGCAGCAAACTGCATGAGCGAGCGGTCCATAAGTATCGTGTGAAAGAGATAGGGCACCATGGCGAAGATGAGGTGAGCGTTATCCGGTTTTAAAGGAGAAGACCCCAGCGAGAAATCACCTGCTAAGATGGGAAACTGAGCGGTAAGGCAGGAAAGGGAAGTGTGCGTCGTGGGGTGGGGTTTTCGTGTTGGGACCGCATGTTGGGATAACATATGGGTTGGGATTTGGGGGCGTCCGGAGTATCCATACGGTTAAATTTTGGGAAGCTCGCTTAATGTCCTAACATGTTAGGACATATGAGGGAGAAATAAGATTTGACCTTGGATATGACCATTTGTGTGATTTATTTGTATGGATTGTAGCCCGTAGCAACGCACGGGCGTTCTACTAGTCCACATAAGTTGTTAGCTATTTTCAATAGTTATTTTAGATAGTGTATGTGTAATTTGCCTATGTATTTTCTGTCAAATAAATATGTTGTTTAATAATTTTACATTTATGTTTTATGTGAAATATCTAGACCGTGCGGCCGCACGGGTTGCTGACTAGTATAGGACCAGTCACCAAGTCATCGTGATGACAAGGACCAGCGCGTTGGAGCCGCGGTCATCCTCGTTGAATCCTCGGATCGATCTGAAGAATGGACACCAAATCTCGTGATTCCGTACGCATGACTAGACACCCTAACCTCGCCGCCTCAAGGAGTTGGCAAGAGTTCACACTGGACCTCCGTCTAATCTGCCCCGACGGAAGAACTTCAGGAGATTCGGGGCCCGGAAGACTTACTTGGAGAAGAATGTCGCCATCTGTTCGAGCGTCGGTCCTGCGAGGACTAAAACCCTACCCATCTACTAGCCGGAGTCGAGGCACAAGGAATCCCCTCCCTGCCATCGGCTGCTGGAGTGGCAGGCGGAGTGGAGGCGGATCCACGGATTCACCGGCACCTCAAATGCACAAGCTGAGGGGGGTTGTGTTTGGCAATATTTTGACATAAATTGTTACATGCATGTTGCTATCCATTGCCCATTTGTGTGGTAGATGACAGCGGCCCCATCAATATATAGTACTGAAAGAAACGATTCAAAAAGTACAACCGCACAGGTTGACAGGTGTCTCGAAATGTTTATATTTTGACTCTGCATGGCCACGCGTAACCAGTTTATATTTATCTCGAAAAAGGTTAATGTTATACATCTATTCAACATGATCTATAGTCAGACGTCGTGTTTGAGACCGTAATAAAAATAAATAGGCTACTCATATCAAGATTAAAGGAGTGTGTGAAGAAGAAGAAAAAACAAAGGTTCATGCGAAGAACTGTGATGCCTATCAGGACACTGACTACAAACAAACTGCGATGGCGGCACTTTGTTTTACTCGGTTTGGGATTCCGATCAATCACGCCGTGGAGTCCCTCTCATTTTTCCATCTGCGATGAAAATGGAGAGCCTTGCAAAAACACTCCATTGGAGGCGCCGCTCGCGGTCACATTTCTGGCTTGACGAAACCACACATGGAAGATTACTTAATTTCCACCAGGCCGATGGATGTTTAAATATGGTCAAATCGGTTGTGTGCTGGTGTCTACTTACCTTCTAGTACTTCCGTATCTTGAGCTCCATCTGGCATTTCTCAGAAGGTACTTGGATACGTTTTAGTCTCATGACTAAAAGTAGTGTAACTAACTTGCTAGCTTCACCAATGCTTGGATCCAAATACTAAAGAGATTAAAATCAAGTTAATGAGCATTTATTATCCTCCAAACCCTTCAATCCAGAACTCGCATGTGTTAAAGGAGAGGAGTTAAATGAGGAGAGAGAGGACTAATCCACATTTTAGTAGGTGTACCCCTGACTCCGGGGCACCCCGGCTCCCAAGGCTTCAAGAAAATCATCACGTCATCCGCAAACATGGGCAGTATCTGGGTAATGCCCGTACCCGCCAGGGGGGTCAAAAGGCCGCGCGAAACAGCAAGCCCAAACAGCTTATGGAGCGGCTCCATTACTAGTATGAATAGCATTGGGGATATAGGATCGCCCTATCTGAGGCCCACACAGTTCAAGATGGGCTTGTGTGGGATTCCATTAGCCATAATCCGCGTTGATGAAGTTGACAGTAAACCACAAATCTACTCTCTCCACTTATCGCTGAAATCCATTGCTCGAAGCACCTCTAGAAGGAAAGGCCATTGAACGGAGTCAAACGCTTTAGTGATATCCAGTTTCATCATCACTGTAGGTTCCCTGAGTGCTCGTAACTTCCTTCCCGTACACTACATAAGCATGAAGTTATCATGGATCGAGCGCCCTCTAACAAAGCACTCTGGTGATTTCCCACCAGAAACGGAAGCTCTGCCGTCAACCTATTAGCCAGCACCTTGTGAAAAAAATTATGATCCCATGGACAAGGCTAACTGGCCGGAAATCCGTAATATCCTCCACACCGTCTAGCTTGGGCAATAGGGTAACAATGGCCTTGTTGATGGCCGGCAGTCCTCTCATATCCCCCTGATGGAAAGCATGGAGTGCTCTCATAATGTCTCCCTTTAATTATTGGCCAACATGACGCAAAGAAACGGCCCATGAAGCCATCCGGCCTCGGCGCTTTGTCCAGCGACATTGATTTTATCACTTTCTCCACTTGGTCTTCCATGAACTGGATGTCCAGATTTGACATGTCCCGCGATGGCAGTTGTAGGAGGCTCATGTCAAGCGAGTATGGCCGAGCCGGCGCATGCCCAAGTAGTCTGTCGTAGTATGCATCCACCATCTGGGCTAGCTCTTCATGGCTCGTGGCAACGGCCAAGCCATCCCTAAGCGAGTAGATAGCATTCTTCCTTTGCCGATGGCATGCCGACTGCTGGAAAAGGCGAGTGATTGCGTCCCCCTCCCTTAGGAACAGGATTCGAGATCTCTGTCGTGCGATCGATCGTTCCAGCGAGCACAATCCAAGTACTTGTGTTTTAAGGTTCTTCTCAATGCTCGTTCTTGCTCCGTCAACTCCCTAGTATCCATTGCCTTGTCCAGTCGAAATATGACTTCCATAGTAATGCTAATCTGAAGCTTTATGTTCCCTATCCATTTGTCGCTCCACTTCTTGAGGCTCTTTGCCGTCACCTGCAGCTTCCTGTCCAGCACCACTTAGGGGTGTTAGAATAGTTGCATAGAGATAGGACTTGTTGTTTAAACTTGTACTTCATCTCTATCTCTTCTTCTCTCTCCCGTAGCTCTCCTCTCTACATCTTCTGTAACGATCGTCATGATCGATCTCCTCAACTTGTACGCCAAGGCTTATACCATATATATACAGACGCGGCCCGAGACAAAGGGTTCAACGCTTTCCAGCCTATTTTACATGGTAGTCAGAGCCTCTTCCTCAGATCAAAGATCGCATCTAGCTACCTCCCTAAAAGCGCATCAAGCCTTCTCCCTCGACCGAGATCATGTCCGCCACCGTCGCTGCATCGCTGTCCGGCACCTCGGGCGCGATCACCACCACCTCATCCTCCGCCTTCGCACCATCCTCATCCAGCACCACCGCGGGGTCTCTCGGATCGCCACCACAGGAGAAGCTCACGAGGGGAAACTTCCTCCTATGGAAGGCCATTGTGCTGCCTCAGATAAAAGGCACACAGATGGAACACCACCTCGACGGGACGAGCCCGCCACCGCCGGCCACCCTCACCGTTACCAAGGAAGGCAAGGAGGAACAGATCTTCAACTATGTCCGATCCCTCTGGTACGCACAACAGCAGCAGCTACAAGGGTATCTGATGGGATCCCTCTCCCGCGATATCCTTGCACAGTTCGCGACGTTGCAGACGCCGGCCGAAGTCTGGAGCCATCCACGCCATGTTTGCCGCCCAGAGCCAAGCCCAAGCCATCAACACCCGCATCGAGCTCACTAACCTAAAAAAGGTAACTTGACAATGGCTGAATATCTTGGCAGGATCAAAAGTCTCACCGATGAAGTTGCGTGCACTGCCGCGGCTCTCTCCGACCCGGAAATCGTCTCCAAGATTCTCGCTGGTTTGGACATGGAGTACAATCCGGTCATTTCCGCACTTGCTGCTCGTGTGGAACCCATCACCGTCCAGGAGCTATACAGCCAGCTACTGAGCTTCAACGCACGCCTCACCCTTCTTCATGGAGGCGATCTACGGCAGTCCTCGGCCAACTCTGCTGCTCGTGGTCGCGGCCATGGGCGCGGTCACCAGGGGCAGAACCGTGGCAGCGGACGCGGACGCGGCGCTCCTCAGGGCGACGGCGCTCGCTCTGGTGGGGGTTACGGCTACAACAACGGGGGCGGCTACAATAACTCCAACAGCAGCGGTGGCGGCGGCGGCTTCAACTCCAACAACAGCTGCCGTCCTGCCGCCTCACGTCCCTGTCCCCGATGCCAGCTTTGCAAGAAATCCAGCCATGAGGTCATGGATTGCTGGCACCGCTACGATGAGAGTTTTGTCCCTGACTCCCATCATGTTGCTGCTCCCATGCGCGAACAAGCAGGAGAAGGCGTCTGGTACATTGACTCTGGCGCCACCGATCATGTCACCAATGAACTAGAGCAACTTGCTCTTCGCGAGAGGTACCATGGCGCTGATCAGATCCATACTGCAAGTGGAGGAGGTATGGACATTTGCCACATTGGTCAAGCTTCAATTAATTCCCCTAATCTTAAACGTGATCTCATTCTTAAGGATGTCCTTCATGTCCCATAAGATGATAAAAATCTTGCATCCATGTCTCGTCTAGCCACCGATAATAATGTTTTCTTTGAAACTCATCCTCGTTATTTTTTCATCAAGGATCGGGCAACGAGGGAACTTCTCCATCACGGTAGATGCATTGGGGGTCTCTACCCCATCACATCCGGAGCACTTAGTCACCGGCGTCGTCAAGTCTACTCCGTCACCAAACCCTCTCTGGAAAAGTGGCATCAAAGATTAGGACATCCATCTTCAGTTATAGTGAAACAAGTAGTTAATAAAGACAAACTCCCTTTGTCACAAAGTTCCATTAGTGAGTCTATTTGTGAAGCTTGTCAATGTGCCAAGAGTCACCAGCTTCCGTATCCCAAGTCTTATAGTGTTTCTCATGCTCCTTTAGAGCTTATTTTTAGTGATGTATGGGGCCATGCCCGAGATTCTTTTGGAAGGAAAAAAATATTATGTGAGTTTCATTGATGACTACAGCAAGTTTACTTGGATTTATTTACTCAAGTATAAATCTGAAGTTTTTTGTATCTTTCAAGAATTCAAGAAACTCGTTGAAAGGCAATTTGATAGAAAAATTCTGGCAGTCCAAAGTGACTGGGAAGGGGAGTATGAAAAACTCAACTCTTTCTTCGGGAGCATTGGCATTGCTCATCATGTCTCATGTCCTCACGCACATCAACAGAATGGCTCCGCTGAGCGCAAACATCGCCACATAGTCGAAGTTGGCCTCTCCCTTCTAGCTCATGCTTCCATGCCTCTCAAATATTGGGATGAAGCGTTTATTGCCGCCACTTATCTTATCAATAGGCTTCCTAGCAAAGTCATTGGCAACTCTACTCCATTAGAGCGCTTGTACCACCAAAAACCTGATTACACCTCTCTTAGAATTTTTGGGTGTGCTTGCTACCCCAATTTGCATCCATACAACCACCATAAGCTTGAGTTTCGATCTACTCAGTGTGTTTTCCTAGGTTATAGCAATCTCCATAAAGGGTACAAGTGCCTTGAAGTCTCTACTGGACGCATTTATATTTCTCGTGATGTTGTTTTTGATGAGACAATTTTTCCTTTTGCCAAACTTCATCCCAATGCGGGGGCATTACTTCATGCTGAAATTGCACTCTTATCTGACTCTGATGCACCTTTTGATCACGAGGGAGAATTAACTGAACTTGATCGTGTGCAAAAATACACAAAAATTCTGGTTCTGTTGCAATTTCTACTAATTCAAACTGTGATTTCATGTGTGAGGAAACAAACAAGGGCGGCATGGAGCACAATGCAGATCTGGCTGACGACACGCGATCCTAGGAGGATCCACGCGCTCAGCCTGCCGCTGTCAGCGCGCGATCCTAGGGCGATCCGCTCGTGGGCTTGGACTCACGTGGGCAGGCGGCCGACCGTGCAGTCAGGATGGAGCCCGCTGGCCTTGACGCATCGCCTCGCGCCACGTCTCCGCACATCGAGCCACCCGCCAGCCCATGTGCGGGAAGGGGCGAATCCCCTGTCACAGCGGGCCTCCTCAGCAGCCGACCACGGGCACGTGCCTGGCCCCACAGTGGCCAGTCGCGGCAGGGCGCTAGACTCTGCCTGCGCGCTTGGGTCCCCGACCGGCAGGGCGTCAGATTCCGCCTCGTATCAGGAGCCGACAGATTTGCTCCCTGACAGAGAACCGGCTGGATCTTCTGTGGCCAATACAACTTCACCAGGATCGCGTGCTCCGTCCTTCACAGCGGCTGCTCCTGTGCCTTCTACAACTTCTCTTCGGCAAACAAGGTCCCGGTCAGGTATTGTCAAAGAAAAACAGTACAATGATGGTACTATAAGGTATGACAAAGTTAAACGAGCTTTTCTTACCACTACCGGTGAACCAATTCATTTGCATGATGCCCTTGCTAATAAGGATTGGAAGGAAGCTATGGACAATGAATATGATGCATTTATGAAAAATAAAACTTCTCACTTGGTACCACCAAAACATGGAGACAATGTTATTGATTGTAAGTGGGTATACAAGATAAAAAGAAAGTCTGATGCATAGACAGGTATAAGGCTCGATTAGTTGCCAAAGGTTTTAAGCAGAGATTTGGAATTGATTATGAAGATACCTTTAGCCCCGTTGTTAAGTCTGCCACTATTCGACTTGTTCTGCCTATTGCTATTTTCAGAGGTTGGAGCTTAAGACAGCTAGATGTTTAGAACGCGTTTCTTCATGGTGTTCTTGAGGACGAAGTGTTCATGAGGCAACCACCAGGCTATGAGGATCACAGCACACCACAGTATGTCTGTAAGTTGGATAAAGCATTATATGGCTTGAAACAAGCACCAAGAGCTTGGTATCACAGATTGAGCATGCAGTTGCAACACCTTGGGTTCATACCATCCAAGGCAGATACCTCATTGTTCTTCTTTAAAAAGGCAATGTTACTATTTTTGTGCTTGTTTATGTTGATGATATAATTGTTGCTAGTTCAAGTGCAGAAGCTACTACTTGCTTGCTTAAGGATTTGAAACTGGAGTTTGCCCTCAAAGACTTGGGCGATCTTCATTATTTTCTTGGAATAGAAGTGAAGAAAATTAAAGATGGCATACTCCTCTCACAGGAAAAATATACCACTGATATTCTCAGAAGAGTGGGTTTGGAAAATTGCAAGCAAGTTAATACACCAATTTCTACCTCAGAAATGCTTACAGCAGAAAGTGGAGAAGCTCTTGCACCAGTTGATGCAACAAATTATAGGAGTGTTGTAGGAGCTTTGCAATATTTAACTCTTACTTGTCCTGATATTTCCTACTCAGTAAACAAGGTATGTCAATATTTGCATGCACCTAGAACTACTCATTGGACTGCAGTTAAGAGAATTCTAAGGTATCTTAAGTACTCAGAAGGTCTTGGACTTCGAATTACCAAGTCCTCCTCTCTTCTTGTAACTGCTTATTCAGATGCAGACTGGGCAGGATGTGCTGATGACAGAAGATCTACAGGTGGTTTTGCTGTTTTTCTGGGAACAAATCTTGTGTCATGGAGCGCAAGAAAACAGGCGACTGTCTAAAGATCAAGTACAGAGGCTGAATATAAAGCCTTGGCTAATGCTACAGCTGAAGTAATATGGATTCAGACACTTGTTTATGAGCTTGGCATTAAAGCACCTCAGGCTGCGAGATTATGGTGTGATAATATTGGTGCAACTTATCTCTCAGCCAATCCTGTTTTTCATGCTAGAACAAAACACATTGAGGTAGACTTTCATTTTGTCAGAGAAAGAGTGGCTCGGTAGTTGCTTGAGATCAAGTTCATCCCTACAGGAGATCAACTTGCAAATGGGTTTACAAAACCGCTTTCTTTGAGAGGATTGGAAAAGTTTACATACAATTTCAACCTTGGCAAAGCTCAGTGAGGTTCAGATTGAGGGGGAGTGTTAGAATAGTTGCATAGAGATAGGACTTGTTGTTTAAACTTGTACTTCATCTCTATCTCTTCTTCTCTCTCCCGTAGCTCTCCTCTCTATATCTTCGATCGTCATGATCGATCTCCTCAACTTGTATGCCAAGGCTTATACCATATATATACAGACGCGGCCCGAGACAAAGGGTTCAACGCTTTCCAACCTATTTTACAAGGGGTTGTCATGCGGCTTGGTTGAGTTCCACGCGGTCTGAACCACCTCCACGCGTGAGGGGTGGCATGGGTGCAACTGCGTTCTCGGGTAAGGCGGCGGCACGCGATGGCAGGGGTGCGGCAACGGGCGGCGGCAAGGGCACGACGGCATGCAGAGGCGGAGTGTGTGGGTGGCGTCGCAAGTGTGGCGGTTGATGAAACTTCAACTTTTCGTAAACGGTAGTTATTTTAGAGTTAGGGGAACTATTGAAGTTGCTCTTAACAAGTTCCAAAAATATATGGGGTTCCTCATGTTTATTCGACATATTGACTTGAAAAGTAAGTAATTTGGGTTGAAACAAACCCATTTCGAATCAACTCGACCAACGCAGAAGATATCACATCAACATCAACAAAATAAAAAAAGAGTTGCAGAATAAAATTATATGACATTCATTCGACATTGTTAAGTGTCGAATGAAGAACAGGGCAGACATAGATGTTCATGGTCGACCACAGAACTTTTTTTTGTAGGGCAAGCATCAAGCTTTATTACGAAACAATCTGAGCTAAATCACCCATTACAGATTCAGCTACACAAGCTTGAACATTATTGTCTAAAACAAGAACTTGTCCACTAGGGAGAGACAAACAAAGTTTAGCTAGCCACTGGATAGATCAGCAAACTATATATGACCTTGAAAAAATAAACGTAGAATTGGACGAACCTATGTAGGAGGAGTCTCAGGCATCAAAGAGAATATACAAGCCCAGGCAACACACATGCATATGATCCCCACGACCGACACAACGACGTCGAGCTTGGTCCCAGGATAGTTGATCGCGAAGAAGAACATGAGGCTGGCCGAGATGATGAGTAACGCATACCAAAGGAGAGCCGCATGCACCTGCACGCGAACCCGCTGTGCTCACTCGGCTCCGCCACCATCGCCGCGAGCTCGTCGTCGTCCTTCTTGGGACTTGCAGGATTCTCGACGTCGGCCATCGGAGGTACCTCCTTCTTTTGCTAGGCAGGGGCGTCGATGATGAGATGAGATGAGATGCGATCGTTGAAAAGAAAAGAGGTAGCCTAAGTCCTAGGGTTCCTTCGGTATATATATTTATTCCCAGGCGAAGACAAGATGTGTACGTACATACGTATATCCCGCAAAAAAGAGATGTACGTACATATATATCCCTAACAACCTGTATTTATCCGTTGCTTAAATCAATACCTCTGGGAACACGTAATAACTACGTAAAAGGCAGGAGTTGTTACGGAGATCACGAGCGCGAGGGCACTGTGCTACTCCCGTCCGTTCTCTGCTGCAGCCGCCGAATTTTGGTCCCAGTTGGAGTCCTGTACGTTGACTTGGCTGATCAGTCGAGTGGTTCGTTTCGGTTCCAGCACCGACGGCCCTCCCTCCCCCTGTTGACTTACGGTCATTTTTTTTGCGGAATGATGTTTTTTCTGAAATAAACATCACACTTTATTGATTAGAAATAACAGTTACATTGTCAAAAAGAAAAGATACAATGGCATCCATAGGCTCCTCACACCAATCCCTAGTCTCGAAAAATTTCGCTAACCTATCAAGTTCATGAGCAGCCTAATTTGCATCCCTATTACAATGGGCAGCACTACGCGCTGGTGCGCCGGCCCAAATTTGGGTCGGTCTGCATGCAGCCGTACGATCCAGCGTACAGCAGCCGTTCGATGCCCCATAGCATCATCTTCTTCCCCGTCTCTGCATACAAAAAAACAGAGCGCGATGCCTGCGCAGGCGTCGCCTCCCGCCGCAGCTCGTCGCTGGAGCCAAAAGAGGGCGTCGTTCATGGCGCCCCCGCTCATGAGGCAGGCCTGCCCCATCGTCTCCGGCGACGGTGCTCACTGGAGAACCTCCCCTCGTTGTCGATGTCAATTGGAGATCTTGTCGACGACCCCCTGGTCGAAACTTCCCCCTCGACCGGTTGCGACTCTGGTCGTTGATGCCCCATGGTTGCAGTGCTACAGCGCACCGCCCGCCGGCCCTCGACGTTGATGCGTGAGTTTCTGCCAGCGACGGCCAGTCGGCCACCAGTCACTACGTGAATGGGATGTAGTAAAAAATAATCAGTAGTAGCAAAAATAGAAGGCGGTCGCAAAAATCATCGCCGTCCACAGCTCTGCCGTGAATGGATGTAGCAAATCATCCCGCCGGTCGTAACAAAATCATCATCATCACCAATTGTAGTAGAAAACAGAGTAGCGCTCGTCATGGTAATGGTTGGAACTCTGACACCGGCCAGTTCCAGCCCACGGTGACCACGGTTGCAACATCAGTAGCCTTGCCGCCTCCGGCTCGCCGCGGGTTGGAGTGCCAAGCAACAAAAATCTTTCATTTGTTGAAGCAAAAAATCACTAGGTTCTATGAAAAACTAAAGATGGTTCCAACAAAACATAGTCAGCGGGTAAAACTCCCAGTGGGCGATTGTAACAAAAAAATAGCTAGTTCCAGCAAAAACACACATTGGTTCCAACAAAAAAGGTTGTCGGCGGCGGCAAGGGCGCGTCGGGTTCCAGTACATCGCATGGCAGGCAGCCAAAGTCACTCAGTTCACAAGCAAAACGATAAAATCAAATCACAAGGTTTGTGGTAAGCAACTCAAACTAATCCAAAACTATATATATCACAAGGTTTGTCACGCGCGCGCCCTGAACATTTGCCAACATCTGAATGTCTACTGGTTTTCGTCTTCTTTTTTATTGATACTCTCGTCATTCCTAAATATAAGACTTTTTAGAGTTTAGAGATTTTATTATGGACTACATACAAAGCAAAATGAGTGAATCTACACTATAAAATATGTCTATATACATTTGTATGTAGTCCACATTGAAATATGTAAAAGGGTTTATATTTAGAAACAGAAGGAGTAGAACGAACGAGAGATGCAAGCTAGCTATCGTTTGTGGATGCGCACCTTCTTTCAGTCCATGCCATTCCATCCCGCCTCTTTTTTCTACCAATCAAGTGTCGCACTTCCCTCTTCTCTTCTGCCGCCATCGTCATCCATAACGAACCGCTTGCTCACGTACCCCATTCTCGCCGCCATCGCAATCCCCACCCGTGGCCAACTCTCTCTCTCTCTCTCTCTCTCTCTCTCTCTCTCTCTCTCTCTCTCTCTCTCTCAAATTGACTTTTTTTGTGGAGAAAGATGACTGAGTGCGTGAGGTACCCGGCAAATTTCAAAGCATTTGGACATCTGAATAGCCTTTAGTAAAAAAGCAAAATCGGGTCCAAACAGTGCACAAACTTTTTCATAGACCTCAATTTTGTATTTTTTGCTGAGAGCTACTCAGACATCCAAATGCCCTGAAATTTGACACGGACATCACGCACCCAGTCATCTTTCTCCACACAAAAAGTCAATTTACAATAACGCGGACATCCAAAAGTCAATTTACTGAAACATTGTCATATGGATCTAGTCTCGAAGACCTCATCAGTGGTGAGAACGGATTATCAATCACACGGTTTAAGCTACACAACAATTTTACGAAACCCATGAAATGTACCTTGTTGAATATGATTACTTATTGCGTGCTATTGGGGACTTCACAAATTGACTTTTACATAACACAATGTGCGTATAGTACATGCAACGTGATGGATCGGATGGCAAGCACTGTATCCCACGCGAAAGAGATGGAGCGGACGTTCGCTCTTAATAAGTTCCAAAAAGAAATGGGGTTTCCTCATGTTTATTCGGTATATTGACTTGAAATGTCAGTGATTTGGGTTGAAACAAACCCATTTTGAATCAACTTGACCAACGCAGAAGATATAGCATCGACAGAATGAAAAAATAAATTAAATCTACAAGGAACAGGACACACATAGATGTTGGTGGTCGACCACAGAAGTTTGGATCGATCAGCAAACCAACCCCGTAAAAACAAAAATACAAGTCCAGCCAACAATAATGCCTATGCTCTCCGAGACAAACACAACGGTGTCGAGCTTGGTCCCAGGATAGTTGATCTCGAAGAATAGCATGAGGCCGGCCGAGATGATGAGTAACGCGATACCAAAGGAGAGCAGCAGCCACATGCACGCGAACCAGATGAACTCGCTCGGCTCCGCCACCATCGCCGCGAGCTCGTCGTCGTCCTTCTTGGGACCTGCAGGATTCTCGACGTCGGCCATCGACGTACCTCCTTCTTTTGCTAGGCAGGGGCGTCGATGATGATGAGATGACGAGATCGATCTAGTAGGCAGGGGCGTCGATGATGAGATGCGATCGCTGATAAAGAGAAGTGGTAGCCTGCGTCCTAGGGTTCCTTCGATGTATATATTCATTCACAAGCGAAGACAGGATGTAGTATATCCCTAGCTAACAACCTGTATTTATCTGTTGCTTAACCCGATACTTTTGGAAACACGTAACTAACATGCGGGATTTGTTACGGAGATCACGCGAAGTGGGAATTGTTTCTGGGTCATGCTTCGTCAGCTGTTCCGGCGAACATACGGACGAGACTTGCCTGCTCCCTTCCCGTGCTCCCGCGTACGTGGCTTGATTTGATTGGAAGAAAATAAGGCCCGGTGCCACCCCCTGAAAATCAGGGGGGGGGAGATGATTAGATTAGAAAAGAAAAAGAAAAAATGACAGCCGTAGGATGAAGTGGGAGCACGGATGGGAGCATGGGAAGGGAGCAGGCAAGCCGGATCCCGAACATACAGCCTTGTAAGTTTCTTTCCCATCACTTAATTCGTACTACTTTGTTTTTGTTGGGGTAGTCATGTGGAGGTGGAGCTTGATTTGACATTTAGAGCATCTTTAAAATGGACCCTTAAACCACCCACAACCGTCCGGACTGCGGTGTAGGCGTGTTTAGTCATCCAATGCGGTCATGTACCGGTCCGTCAAGCAGTCCGGATGCATTTTCTCCACAAACCCGAGACAAACTGAGAGGGTGGGGTGGGGTTGGGGATCTTCTGCGGGTGTCCGGACAACAGACACGTAGGACTCTGACACCATCGGCCCACCCAAAACCTCTCTCCGACCCGCGCCTCCATCCTCTCATTTTCTCTCGTGCCTTTGCCACTGCTCCACCACCCCGGCCGTCCCGCCACACCCCTGCCGAAACTTGACGAGTTTGTCACCTCCAACGGTAGGCTCCAAGCCGCTTCTCCTCCGCTGCCGTTCCACGACTCTCCTCCAACTGCCGTACAGGTACCATCCGCTCCAACGACACTCAGTGTGCCAGGCAACTGTTCAGTGAAATGCCCGTGCTAAATTCATTTGTCCCTTCTTCTTTGAAGCAATGGATTTGGATTTGAAATACATATAGGAGCACTATGTTGAGTTGTCCAACGGCTCATCCGACAAGGACTACATGGATGAGGCAGCGATGATGAGGCGGTTCTTGCAGACGCGGAGCATGCGGAAGAGCATGTTCTCAGTTTCAAGGGATCGATCAAGCGTCATCGAGTGCTCGACTGCAACAGGGTGTGTGGCCATTTGATGATGATGGACAACTACTTTACCCGCGACGCCCTCTTCCCTCATCCGTGCTACTCCCATTCCTGCCCTATTGAATACTCTAAAACAAGATAAAAATAAATGAAAACAAATAAACCATGCATTTCAATCTTCTCTTGCCATATATGCATGGGCAACCGCCATATTTGGTCAGCGGTATGCTCGCCGGTCATCTATAGCCGATTCCTTCAAATTTGGCTCCTCAAAGTCCTCGGCCCTTATTTGTCATGTATACAGCCATGTCCTTCACTTTGTCATTATATTGACCGGTCATATACATGTGATTGATAGGAAGGAGAGAGAGGAAAGAAAAGGAAGAGGTAAAGAGAAAAGATGGTCCAGGATGGACCATGTCCTACGTAGCGGAATGACCGGACGCGTCCGCAAGCCCTCATATACTCCCTGTATATGGTCTGAGTATGGGGGTTTATGGACTGATCGGACATATGGGACAAACTAAGGAGCGAGGTCCGGTTAGGCCACATTTTTACTTGAACGATGCTACACATACACCGTCATCTGACCAATTTATGCACGATGTAATCAAGCCGTTGGTATGAGAAAGTAGCATCCAAAACATCGTCCGATTTTGCATCATGCATAAATCGGGTACACGCCCGTCATGCGTGTAAAGTAGTTTAGTTTTTCCATTTCTCTCCTATCCTGGCAGTGACCGGGCTGTCTGCCCAAACATTTAGGCCAAACATTTAGGACAATTTAAGGGGACTAGCAGTAAATGCTCTAAGGGTTGGACCATGTTCCTATCATCTCTTCCCCTTGCACCCTCTATCAGCGCTCTTCCCTTCAACTCCAGTGAGGCTGGTCATAGTGGGAGTAGTAACATATACGCCAGATAAGCAAAAAATTAGTGAGGTGGCAAGTAATTAATAAGAGAGACAAATAAAATAACATAATATGTTACCATCAAATAGCGCTTCTCAATGCAAAATGAGTCTACAGAGTAATAAATGAACACATCTATGTGAGTAACTTAGGCTGGAGTGGGGAGTAACTTAGAGTAGTAAGATAGGGGTACATGCATATGTTACTACTTTATGTTACTACCTTCATAGTGGCTGGTGTCATAAGTGTGGTAACATAGAGATACTCATTTATTGCTTTGTGGGATCTATAGTAGTACTTCAACATTGTGATCTATGTGTGGCATAGAGATACCCTTTTTTGTGTGGAGTTTACCAGTGGTTTTTTATTGCCTTTTTTGGTTTCATTTTCGTAATATTTTTTGGTTGTCTCTTTTCCTTTTTATTTTATTTTATGTATTTTATTACTTTTTCAAACTTCTCTCCAACTCATGGACTTTTTCCCAATTCATGAACTTCCTAAAAATTGCATTATCATTTCGAATCCCTTTTTTTCAAAAATTAATGAAATTTGTAAAATGAAATTTTTCCAAATCTACTAACATTTTCGAAATAATTGATTATTTCTAATTCAAGAACTTTTTTTCATGTATTGTCAACTTCTTTTAATTTCATGAACTTTTTTGAATTTGTGAACATTCCTCAAATTCGTATTTTTTAGATTTGAAAAGTTTTATAAAAAATTGATGCTAGCTCGGTGTCGTCCCTGCCACGACGTTCATAGTTGGTGCGGGATTTATAAAACATTCCTCAAAGTAGTGAACTTTTTCTAAATTCATGAACTCGAGATTTTTTTTCAAATTGATGAATGTTTTTCAAATTCATAAAAAATTCAAATTCATGGATGTTTTTAGACTTTGCAAACATTTTTTGAACGTGTGAACTTTTTGTCATCTATTTTGTAAAAGTCAACGGTCAACAACCTAGTCAACAGTCAATGGTCTGCTGTGCTCCATTGAGCCGCCGACGCTGGCGACTGGCGAGACCCTGCGCACCCGCCGCACCTCTTCTTTCCCTCTCCTTCCTTCATCTTCTCTCCCTCATTTTGTTTTCTGTCTGCAGATCGCCATGGCCATCGCCCACTCGACCTTCGCAACCGCAGGAGATGTGTGAATATTTTGCAATTTGATTATGTGTCAACTTTTCTTCGAATTCACAACATTTTTTTGTATTTGTGAATTTTTTTTCAACTTGTTAATTGAAACGACCAAACAAAAGATGAAATGAGAAAAACAAAACAAATTGATGTGCGCCATCTTATGGGGCCCGGCCCGTCTCACAACAAACGATACGGAATATTTCTCAAAAAAAGAAAACAAGCGATACGAATCAGCGCCCTAACCAGTACCTATTCGGCGCCCACTGTACTACATATAGGCAAATTGGTAAAAGGCGAACTCCCCCAGCGTGCACAGAGGTTTCCTAAGTGGGTCGGGCCATCAGCGTAATAGTTTTATGAATCAGTTTTGTTCCTTTCCAACCGTTTTATGTGGGGTTTTCCGTCAGTTTTTGTTCTGTTTTCTTTTATTTTTTGGTTGTCTCTTTTCTTTTTGTATTTTTATTTTTCCTTATTTTTTGCATTTTTTTACTTTTTAAACAACTCTCAAACTCATGATCTTTTTGTTGGAAATATGCCCTAGAGGCAATAATAAAAGTATTATTATATTTCTTTGTTCATGATAATAGTCTTTTATTCATGCTATAACTGTATTATCCGGAAATCGTAATACACGTGTGAATACATAGACCACAACATGTCCCTAGTGAGCCTCTAGTTGATTAGCTCGTTGTGATCAATAGATAGTCATGGTTTCCTGGCTATGGACATTGGATGTCGTTGATAACGGGATCACATCATTAGGAGAATGATGTGATGGACAAGACCCAATCCTAAGCATAGCACAAAGGTCGGTTAGTTCGTTTGCTAGAGCTTTTCGAATGTCAAGTATCTTTTCCTTAGACCATGAGATCGTGTAACTCCCGGATACCGTAGGAGTGCTTTGGGTGTACCAAACGTCACAACGTAACTGGGTGATTATAAAGGTGCACTACAGGTATCTCCGAAAGTATCTGTTGGGTTGACACGGATCGAGACTGGGATTTGTCACTCCGTATGACGGAAAGGTATCTCTGGGCCCACTCGGTAATGCATCATCATAATGAGCTCAAAGTGACCAAGTGGTTGATCACGGGATCATGCATTATGGTACGAGTAAAGTGACTTACCGGTAACGAGACTGAACAAGGTATTGGGATACCGACGATCGAGTCTCGGGCAAGTAACGTACCGATTGACAAAGGGAATTGTATACGGGGTTTGATCGAATCCTCGACATCGTGGTTGATCCGACGACATCATCGAGGAGCATGTGGGAGCCAATATGGGTATCCAGATCCCGCTGTTGGTTATTGACCGGAGAGTCTCGGTCATGTCTGCATGTCTCCCGAACCCGTAGGGTCTACACACTTAAGGTTCGGTGACGCTAGGGTTATTAGGAAGACTTGTATGTGATTACCGAAAGTTGTTCGGAGTCCCGGATGAGATCCCGGACGTCACGAGGAGTTCCGGAATGGTCCGGAGGTGAAGTTTTATATATGGGAAGTTGTCATACGGACATCGAAAGAATTCAGGGTCCTATCGGTATTGTACCGGGGCCACCGGAGGGGTTCCGGGGGTCCACCGGGAGGGGCCACCCCTCCCGGAGGGCCACATGGGCCGCAAGGGGCAGGGAGCCAGCCCCTGGAGGGCTGGGCGCGCCCCCCACCTTGGGCCCATGCGCCTAGGGTTGGGGGGAAACCCTAAAGCGGGGCGCCCTCCTTGCTTGGGGGGCAAGCCTCCCCTCCCTGGCCGCCGCCCCCCTCTAGATCCCATCTAGAGGGGTCGGCCCCCCTTGCCCCCTCCCCTATAAATAGAGGGGTGAGGGGAGGGCTGCGGTACACAACTCAAGGCGCAGCCCCTCCCCTCCCCAACACCTCTCCTCCTCCGTACGTGCTTGGCGAAGCCCTGTCGGAGTACTGCTGCACCAACTACACCACGCCGCCGTGCTGCCGTTGGAGCTGCCTTCCTCAACCTCTCCTTCCTCCTTGCTGGATCAATACGAAGGAGACGTCGTCCGTTCCGTACGTGTGTTGAACGCGGAGGTGCTGTCCGTTCAGCACTTGGTCATCGGTGATCCGAATCACGGCGAGTACGACTCCATCATCACCATCCCCTTGAACGCTTCCGCACTCGATCTACAAGTGGTATGTAGATGCAAACTCACTCCCTTGACTCGTTGCTTAGATGAACTCATAGATGGATCTTGGTGAAACCGTAGGAAAAATTTTAATTTTCTGCAACGTTCCCCAACAGTGGCATCATGAGCTAGGTCTATGTGTAGTTCTCTTTGCACGAGTAGAACACAATTTTGTTGTGGGCGTAGATCTTGTCAACTTGCTTGCCGCTACTAGTCTTATCTTGCTTCAGCGGTATTGTGGGATGAAGCGTCCCGGACCAACCTTACACGTACGCTTACGTGAGACCGGTTCCACCGACTGACATGCACTAGTTGCATAAGGTGGCTGGCGGGTGTCTGTCTCTCCCACTTTAGTTGGAGCGGATTCGATGAAAAGGGCCCTTATGAAGGGTAAATAGAAGTTGATAAAATCACGTTGTGGTTATTCGTAGGTAAGAAAACGTTCTTGCTAGAACCCAATTGCAGCCACGTAAAAGATGCAACAACAATTAGAGGACGTCTAACTTGTTTTTGCAGCGATTGTTCATGTGATGTGATATGGCCAGAAGTTGTGATGAATAATGAATGACATATTGTGATGTATGAGATCATGTTCTTGTAATAGGAATCACAACTTGCATGTCGATGAGTATGACAACCGGCAGGAGCCATAGGAGTTGTCTTTATTTTTGTATGACCTGCGTGTCATTGAAGAACGCCATGTAACTTACTTTACTTTATTGCTAAACGCGTTAGCCATAGAAGTAGAAGTAGTCGTTGGCGTGACAACTTCATGAAGACACGATGATGGAGATCATGATGATGGAGATCATGGTGTCATGCCGGTGACAAGATGATCATGGAGCCCCGAAGATGGAGATCAATGGAGCTATATGATATTGGCCATATCATGTCACTATTATATAATTGCATGTGATGTTTATTATGTTTATGCATCTTGTTTACTTAGAACGACGGTAGTAAATAAGATGTGTTGGAAATATGCCCTAGAGGCAATAATAAAAGTGTTATTATTATATTTCCTTGTTCATGATAATTGTCTTTTATTCATGCTATAACTGTATTATCCGGAAATCATAATACACGTGTGAATACATAGACCACAATATGTCCCTAGTGAGCCTCTAGTTGACTAGCTCGTTGTGATCAACAGATAGTCATGGTTTCCTGGCTATGGACATTGGATGTCGTTGATAACGGGATCACATCATTAGGAGAATCATGTGATGGACAAGACCCAATCCTAAGCATAGCACAAAGATCGTGTAGTTCGTTTGCTAGAGCTTTGCCAATGTCAAGTATCTCTTCCTTTGACCATGAGAGCGTGTAACTCTTGGATACCGTAGGAGTGCTTTGGGTGTATCAAACGTCACAACGTAAATGGGTGACTATAAAGGTGCACTACAGGTATCTCCGGAAGTATCTATTGTTTTATGCGGATCGAGACTGGGATTTGTCACTCCGTGTAAACGGAGAGGTATCTCTGGGCCTACTCGGTAGGACATCATCATATGCGCAATGTGACCAAGGAGTTGATCACGGGATGATGTGTTACGGAACGAGTAAAGTGACTTGCCGGTAACGAGATTGAACAAGGTATTGGATACCGACGATCGAATCTCGGGCAAGTAACATACCGATAGACAAAGGGAATTGAATACGGGATTGATAAAGTCCTTGACATCGTGGTTCATCCGATGAGATCATCGTGGAACATGTGGGAGCCATCATGGGTATCCAGATCCCGCTGTTGGTTATTGACCGGAGAACGTCTCGGTCATGTCTGCATGTCTCCCGAACCCGTAGGGTCTACACACTTAAGGTTCGATGACGCTAGGGTTATAAAGGAAGTTTGTATGTGGTTACCGAATGTTGTTCGGAGTCCCGGATGAGATCCCGGACGTCACGAGGAGTTCCGGAATGGTCCGGAGGTAAAGATTTATATATAGGAAGTCCTGTTTCGGCCATCGGGACAAGTTTCGGGGTCATCGGTATTGTACCGGGACCACCGGAAGGGTCCCGGGGGCCCACCGGGTGGGGCCACCTGCCCCTGGGGGCCACATGGGCTGTAGGGGGTGCGCCTTGGCCTACATGGGCCAAGGGCACCAGCCCCTAGAGGCCCATGCGCCAAGATATAGGAAAAAGGGGAGAGTCCTTAAGGGGGATGGACTCCTCCCCCCCTCTTAGCCGCACCCCTTCCTTGGAGGAAGGGGCAAGGCTGCGCCTCCCCCCTCTCCCCTGCCCCTATATATAGTGGAGGGGATGGAGGGCATCCATACCTGAGCCCTTGGCGCCTCCCTCCCTCCCGTGACACCTCCTCCTCTCCCGTAGGTGCTTGGCGAAGCCCTGCAGGATTGCCACGCTCCTCCACCACCACCACGCCGTTGTGCTGCTGCTGGATGGAGTCTTCCTCAACCTCTCCCTCTCTCCTTGCTGGATCAAGGCGTGGGAGACATCGTCGAGCTGTACGTGTGTTGAACGCGGAGGTGCCGTCCGTTCGGCACTAGGATCATCGGTGATCTGAATCACGACGAGTACGACTCCATCAACCCCGTTCACTTGAACGCTTCCGCTTAGCGATCTACAAGGGTATATAGATGCACTCTCCTTCTACTCGTAGCTGGTTTCTCCATAGATAGATCTTGGTGACACATAGGAAAATTTTGAATTTCTGCTACGTTCCCCAACAGTGGCATCATGAGCTAGGTCTATTGCGTAGATTCTTTGCACAAGTAGAACACAAAGTAGTTGTGGGCGTTGATGTTGTTCAATATGCTTACCGTTACTAGTCCAATCTTGTTTCGATGGTATTGTGGGATGAAGCGGCCCGGACCGACCTTACACGTACTCTTACGTGAGACAGGTTCCACCGATTGACATGCACTTGGTGCATAAGGTGGCTAGCGGGTGCCAGTCTCTCCCACTTTAGTCGGAACGGATTCGATGAAAAGGGTCCTTATGAAGGGTAAATAGCAATTGGCATATCACGTTGTGGTTTTGCGTAGGTAAGAAACGTTCTTGCTAGAAACCCATAGCAGCCATGTAAAACATGCAAACAACAATTAGAGGACGTCTAACTTGTTTTTGCAGGGTATGCAATGTGATGTGATATGGCCAAAAGGATGTGATGACTGATATGTGATGTATGAGATTGATCATGTTCTTGTAATAGGATTCACGACTTGCATGTCGATGAGTATGACAACCGGCAGGAGCCATAGGAGTTGTCTTTATTTTTTTGTATGACCTGCGTGTCATTGAAGAACGCCATGTAAACTACTTTACTTTATTGCTAAACACGTTAGTCATAGAAGTAGAAGTAGTCGTTGGCGTGACAACTTCATGAAGACACGATGATGGAGATCATGGTGTCATGCCGGTGACAAGATGATCATGGAGCCCCGAAGATGAAGATCAAAGGAGCTATATGATATTGGCCATATCATGTCACTACTCTATTTGATTGCATGTGATGTTTATCATGTTTATGCATCTTATTTGCTTAGAACGACGGTAGTAAATAAGATGATCCCTTACAAAATTTCAAGAAGTGTTCCCCCCTAACTGTGCACCGTTGCTACAGTTCGTCGCTTCTAAGCACCACGTGATGATCGGGTGTGATGGATTCTTACGTTCACATACAACGGGTGTAAGACAGTTTTACACAGCGAAAACACTTAGGGTTAACTTGACGAGCCTAGCATGTGCAGACATGGCCTCGGAACACGGAGACCGAAAGGTCGAGCATGAGTCGTATAGCAGATACGATCAACATGAAGATGTTCACCGATGATGACTAGTCCGTCTCACGTGATGATCGGACACGGCCTAGTTGACTCGGATCATGTGATCACTTAGATGACCAGAGGGATGTCTATCTAAGTGGGAGTTCATAAGATGAACTTAATTATCTTGAACATAGTCAAAAGACCTTTTGCAAATTATGTCGTAGCTCGCGCTTTAGTTCTACTGTTTTAGTTATGTTCCTAGAGAAAATATAGTTGAAAGTTGATAGTAGCGATTATGCGATCAGTAGAAAGCTTATGTCCTTAATGCACTGCTCAGTGTGATGAACCCCAAACGTCGTTTGTGGATGTTGCGAACATCGGACATACACGTTTTGATAACTACGTGATAGTTCAGTTAAATGGTTTAGAGTTGAGGCACTAAAGACGTTTTCGAAACGTCACGGAACATATGAGATGTTTCGAGGGCTGAAATTGGGATTTCAGGCTCGTGCCCACGTCAAGAGGTATGAGACCTCCGACAATTTTCTTAGCCTACAAACTAAGGGAGAAAAGCTCAATCGTTGAGCTTGTGCTCAGATTGTCTGAGTGCAACAATCACTTGAATCGAGTGGGAGTTGATCTTCCAAATGAGATAGTGATGTTTCTCCAAAGTCATTGCCACCAAGCTGCTAGAGCTTCGTGATGAACTATAACATATCAGGGATAGATATGATGATCCTTGAAATATTCATGATGTTTGACACCGCGAAAGTAGAAATCAAGAAGGAGCATCAATTGTTGATGGTTGGTGAAACCACTAGTTTCAAGAAGGGGCAAGGGAACAAAGGGATACTTCATGAAACGGCAATTCAGCTGCTGCTCAAGTGAAGAAACCCAAGGTTGAACCCAAACCCGAGACTAAGTGCTTCTGTAATAAGGGGAACAGTCACTAGAGCAGAACTACCCTAGATACTTGGTAGATGAGAAGGCTGGCAAGGTCGATAGAAGTATATTGGATATACATTATGTTAATGTGTACTTTACTAGTACTCCTAGTAGCACCAGGGTATTAGATACCGGTTCGGTTGCTAAGTGTTAGTAACTCGAAATAAAAGCTACGGAATAAAACGGAGACTAGCTAAAGGTGAGTTGACGATATGTGTTGGAAGTGTTTCCAAGTTTGATGTGATCAAACATCGCACGCTCCCTCTACCATCAAGATTAGTATTAAACCTGAATGGTTTATTGAATCTCGATCGTAGTGATACACATTTTCATGCCAAAAGATATAAGATAGTAATGATAGTACCACTTACTTGTGGCACTGCCATGTAAGTCATAATGGTATAAAACGCATGAAGAAGCTCCATGTTGATGGATCTTTGGACTCACTCGTTTTTGAAAAGTTTGAGACATGCGAACCATGTCTATTGGTGTATATGCATGAAGAAACTCCATGCAAATGGATCGTTCGGACTCACTTTATTTTGAATCACTTGAGATATGCAAATCATACCACATGGGCAAGATGACTGAAAAGCCTCATTTTCAGTAAGATGGAACAAGATAGCAACTTGTTGGAAGTAACACATTTTGATGTGTGCAATCTAATGAGTGCTGAGGCATGCAGTGAATATCGTTATGATCTTACTTCACAGATGATTCGAGTAGATGTTGAGAATATTTACTTGATGAAACACAAGTCTGAATTATTGAATGGTTCAAGTAATTTCAGAGTGAAGTTTAAGATCTTCGTGACAAGATGATAGAATGTCTATGATATGATCATAGAGATGAATATCTGAGTTACGAGTTTTGGCACATAATTAAGACATTGTGGAAATTGTTTCATAATTAATACCGCCTGGAACACCATAGTGTGATGGTGTGTCCGAACATCATAGTTGCACCCTATTGGATATGGTGCGTACCATGATGTCTCTTATCGAATTACCACTATCGTTCATGGGTTAGGCATTAGAGACAACCACATTCACTTTGAATAGGGCACCGCGTAATTCCGATGAGATGACACCGTATGAATTATGGTTTAGAGAAACCTAAGTTGTCGTTTCTTAAAAGTTTGGGGCTGCGACGCTTATATGAAAAAGTTTCAGGTTGATAAGCTCGAACCCAAAGCAGATAAAATGCATCTTCATAGGAAACCCAAAACAGTTGGGTATACCTCCTAATTCAGATCCGAAAGCAATATGAATTGTTTCTAGAATCGGGTCCTTTCTCGAGGAAAGGTTTCTCTCGAAAGAGATGAGTGGGAGGATGGTGGAGACTTGATGAGGTTATTGAACCGTCTCTTCAACTAGTGTGTGACAGGGCACAGGGAGTTGTTCCTGTGGCACCTACACCAATTGAAGTGGAAGCTTATGATATTGATCATGAAACTTCGGATCAAGTCACTTCCAAACCTCGTAGGATGACAAGGATGCGTACTGCTTCAGAGTGGTACGTAATCCTGTCTTGAAGGTCATGTTGCTAGACAACAATGAACCTACGAGCTATGGAGAAGCGATGGTGGGCCCGGATTCCGATAAATGGCTTGAGGCCATAAAATCCGAGAGAGGATCCATGTATGAAAACAAAGTGTAGACTTTGGCAGAACGGCTCGATGGTCGTAAGGCTAATGAGTACAGATGGATTTCAAAAGGAAGACGGACAATGATGGTAAATGTCACCATTAAGAAAGCTCGGCTTGTCGTTAAGATGTTTTCCGACAAGTTCAAGGAGTTGACTACGATGAGATTTTCTCACTCGTAGCGATGCTAAGAGTCTGTTGGAATTATATTAGCGATTACTGCATTATTTATGAAATCTTGCAGATAGGATGTCAAAACATTATTTCCTCGACGATTTTCTTGAGGAAAGGTTGTATGTGATACAACCGGAAGGTTTTGTCAATCCCAAAAGATGCTAATAAGTATGCAAAGCTCCAGCAATCCTTCTAAGGACTGGAGTGAGCATCTCGGAGTTGGAACGTATGCTTTGATGATGATCAAAGATTTTGGGTTTGTACAAAGTTTATGAGAAACTTGTATTTCCAAAGAAGTGAGTGGGAGCACTATAGAATTTCTGATGAGTATATGTTGTTGACATATTGTTGATCAGAAATGACGTAGAATTTCTGGAAAGCATATAGGGTTATTTTGAAAGTGTTTTTCAATGGAAATCCTGGATTAAGCTACTTGAACATTGAGCATCAAGATCTATAAGGATAGATCAAAATGCTTAATAATACTTTCAAATGAGCACATACCTTGACATGATCTTGAAGGTGTTCAAGATGGACCAGTCAAAGAAGGAGTTCTTGCCTGAGTTGTAAGGTACGAAGTTAGGACTTAAAGCTCGACCACGGCAGAAAAGAGAGAAAGGACGAAGGTCGTCCCCTATACTTTAGACGTAGGCTCTACAGTATGCCATGCTGAGTACCGCACCTGAAGTGTGCCTTGCCATGAGTCAGTCAAGGGGTACAAGAGTGATCCAAGAATGGATCACAGGACAGCGGTCAAAGTTATCCTTAGAAATTAGTGGACTAAGGAATTTTTCTCGATTATGGAGGTGGTAAAAGAGTTCGTCGTAAAGGGTTACGTCGATGCAAGCTTGACACCTATCCGGATAGCTCTGAGTAGAGATACCGGATACATATATTGGAGCAACAATTTAGAATAGCTCCAAGTAGAACAGTTATTTTGATTAGCTCCAAATAGAGTGTGGTAGCTACATCTAGGAGATGACATAGAGATTTGTAAAACACACACGGATCTGAAAGGTTCGGACCCGTTGACTAAAACCTCTCTCACAAGCAACATGATCAAACCTAAAACTCATTGAGTATTAATCACATAGTGATGTGAACTAGACTACTGACTCTAGTAAACTCTTGGGTATTAGTCACATGGCGATGTGACCTGTGAGTGTTAATCACATGGCGATGTTAACTAGATTATTGACTCTAGTGAAAGTGGGAGACTGTTGGAAATATGCCCTAGAGGCAATAATAAAAGTGTTATTATTATATTTCCTTGTTCATGATAATTGTCTTTTATTCATGCTATAACTGTATTATCCGGAAATCATAATACACGTGTGAATACATAGACCACAATATGTCCCTAGTGAGCCTCTAGTTGACTAGCTCGTTGTGATCAACAGATAGTCATGGTTTCCTGGCTATGGACATTGGATGTCGTTGATAACGGGATCACATCATTAGGAGAATCATGTGATGGACAAGACCCAATCCTAAGCATAGCACAAAGATCGTGTAGTTCGTTTGCTAGAGCTTTGCCAATGTCAAGTATCTCTTCCTTTGACCATGAGAGCGTGTAACTCTTGGATACCGTAGGAGTGCTTTGGGTGTATCAAACGTCACAACGTAACTGGGTGACTATAAAGGTGCACTACAGGTATCTCCGGAAGTATCTATTGTTTTATGCGGATCGAGACTGGGATTTTTCACTCCGTGTAAACGGAGAGGTATCTCTGGGCCCACTCGGTAGGACATCATCATATGCGCAATGTGACCAAGGAGTTGATCACGGGATGATGTGTTACAGAACGAGTAAAGTGACTTGCCGGTAACAAGATTGAACAAGGTATTGGATACCGACGATCGAATCTCGGGCAAGTAACATACCGATAGACAAAGGGAATTGAATACGGGATTGATAAAGTCCTTGACATCGTGGTTCATCCGATGAGATCATCGTGGAACATGTGGGAGCCATCATGGGTATCCAGATCCCGCTGTTGGTTATTGACCGGAGAACGTCTCGGTCATGTCTGCATGTCTCCCGAACCCGTAGGGTCTACACACTTAAGGTTCGATGACGCTAGGGTTATAAAGGAAGTTTGTATGTGGTTACCGAATGTTGTTCGGAGTCCCGGATGAGATCCCGGACGTCACGAGGAGTTCCGGAATGGTCCGGAGGTAAAGATTTATATATAGGAAGTCCTGTTTCGGCCATCGGGACAAGTTTCGGGGTCATCGGTATTGTACCGGGACCACCGGAAGGGTCCCGGGGGCCCACCGGGTGGGGCCACCTTCCCCGGGGGGCCACATGGGCTGTAGGGGGTGCGCCTTGGCCTACATGGGCCAAGGGCACCAGCCCCTAGAGGCCCATGCGCCAAGATATAGGAAAAAGGGGAGAGTCCTTAAGGGGGATGGACTCCTCCCCCCCTCTTAGCCGCACCCCTTCCTTGGAGGAAGGGGCAAGGCTGCGCCTCCCCCCTCTCCCCTGCCCCTATATATAGTGGAGGGGAGGGAGGGCATCCATACCTGAGCCCTTGGCGCCTCCCTCCCTCCCGTGACACCTCCTCCTCTCCCGTAGGTGCTTGGCGAAGCCCTGCAGGATTGCCACGCTCCTCCACCACCACCACGCCGTTGTGCTGCTACTGGATGGAGTCTTCCTCAACCTCTCCCTCTCTCCTTGCTGGATCAAGGCGTGGGAGACATCGTCGAGCTGTACGTGTGTTGAACGCGGAGGTGCCGTCCGTTCGGCACTAGGATCATCGGTGATCTGAATCACGACGAGTACGACTCCATCAACCCCGTTCACTTGAACGCTTCCGCTTAGCGATCTACAAGGGTATGTAGATGCACTCTCTTTCTACTCGTTGCTGGTCTCTCCATAGGTAGATCTTGGTGACACGTAGGAAAATTTTGAATTTCTGCTACGTTCCCCAACAAGATGATCCCTTACACAAATTTCAAGAAGTGTTCTCCCCTAACTGTGCACCGTTGCTAAAGTTCGTCGCTTCGAAGCACCACGTGATGATCGGGTGTGATAGATCCTTACGTTCACATACAACGGGTGTAAGACAGATTTACACATGCAATACACTTAGGGTTAAATTGACGAGCCTAGCATGTACAGACATGGCCTCGAAACACAGAGACCGAAAGGTCGAACACGAGTCGTATGGAAGATACGATCAACATGAGAATGTTCACCGACGATGACTAGTCCGTCTCACGTGATGATCGGACACGGCCTAGTCGACTCGGATCGTGTATCACTTAGATGACTAGAGGGATGTCAAATCTGAGTGGGAGTTCATTATAATACTTTGATTAGATGAACTTAATTATCATGAACTTAGTCTAAAAACCTTTGCAAATATGTCTTGTAGATCAAATGGCCAACGCTCATGTCAACATGAACTTCAACGCGTTCCTAGAGAAAACCAAGCTGAAAGATGATGGCAGCAACTATACGGACTGGGTCCGGAACTTGAGGATCATCCTCATTGCAGCCAAGAAAGCATATGTCCTAGATGAACCGCTAGGTGAAGCACCCATCCCACAGAACCAAGACGTTATGAACGTTTGGCAAACACGTTCTGATGATTACTCCCTCGTTCAGTGCGGCATGCTTTACAGCTTAGAACCGGGGCTCCACAAGCGTTTTGAGCATCACGGAGCATATGAGATGTTCGAGGAGCTGAAAGTAGTTTTTCAAGCTCACGCCCGGGTCGAGAGATATGACGTCTCCGACAAGTTCTATAGTTGTAAGATGGAGGAAAATAGTTCTGTCAGTGAGCACATACTCAAGATGTCTGGGTTGCACAACCGTATGACCCAGCTGAATATTAACCTCCCTGATGAGGCGGTCATTGACAGAATCCTTCAGTCGCTCCCACCAAGCTATAGAAGCTTTGTGATGAACTAAAATATGCAGGGGATGGAAAAGACCATTCCTGAAGTATTTTCTATGCTGAAGTCAGCAGAGGCTGAAATCAAGAAAGAACATCAAGTGTTGATGGTCAATAAGACCACTAAATTCAAGAAGGGCAAGGGCAAGAAGAACTTCAAGAAGGACAGCAAGGAGGTTGCCGCGCCTGGTAAGCCTGTTACCAGGAAGAAGTCAAAGAATGGACCCAAGCCTGAGACTGAGTGTTTTTATTGCAAGGGGAAGGGTCACTGGAAGCGGAACTGCCCCAAATACTTAGCGGATAAGAAGGCCGGCAACACCAAAGGTATATTTGATATACATGTAATTGATGTGTACCTTACCAGTACTCGTAGTAACTCCTGGGTATTTGATACCGGTGTCGTTGCTCATATTTGTAACTCACAGCAGGAGCTGCGAAATAAGCGGAGACTGGCGAAGGACGAGGTGACGATGCGCGCCGGGAATGGTTCCAAAGTCGATGTGATCGCCGTCGGCACACTGCCTCTACATTTACCTACGGGATTAGTTTTGAACCTTAATAATTGTTATTTCATGCCAAGTCTGAGCATGAACATTGTATCTGGATCTCGTTTGATATGAGATAGCTACTCATTTAAATCCGAGAATAATGGTTGTTCTATTTATATGAGAGATATGTTTTATGGTCATGCTCCGATGGTCAATGGTTTATTCTTAATGAATCTCGAGCGTAATGTTACACATATTCATAGCGTGAATACCAAAAGATGTAAAGTTGATAACGATAGTCCCACATACTTGTGGCACTGCCGCCTTGGTCACATTGGTGTCAAGCGCATGAAGAAGCTCCATGCTGATGGACTTTTGGAGTCTCTAGATTATGAGTCATTTGACACATGCGAACCATGCCTCATGGGCAAGATGACCAAGACTCCGTTCTCCGGAACAATGGAGCGAGCAACCAACTTGTTGGAAATCATACATACCGATGTGTGCGGTCCAATGAGCGTTGAGGCTCGCGGAGGATATCGTTATGTTCTCACTCTCACTGATGACTTGAGTAGATATGGGTATGTCTACTTAATGAAACACAAGTCTGAGACCTTTGAAAAGTTCAAGGAATTTCAGAATGAGGTAGAGAATCAACGTGACCGAAAGATAAAATTCCTACGATCAGATCGTGGAGGAGAATACTTAAGTCACGAATTTGGTACACACTTAAGGAAATGTGGAATCGTTTCACAACTCACGCCGCCTGGAACACCTCAGCATAACGGTGTGTCTGAACGTCGTAATCGCACTCTATTGGATATGGTGCGGTCTATGATGTCTCTTACCGATTTACGCTATCATTTTGGGGATACGCTCTAGAGACAGCTACATTCACTTTAAATAGGGCACCGTCTAAATCCGTTGAGATGACACCGTATGAATTATGGTTTGGGAAGAAACCTAAGCTGTCATTTCTAAAAGTTTGGGGATGCGATGCTTATGTCAAGAAACTTCAACCTGAAAAGCTCGAACCCAAGTCGGAAAAATGCGTCTTCATAGGATACCCTAAGGAAACCATTGGGTATACCTTCTACTTAAGATCCGAGGGCAAGATCTTTGTTGCCAAGAAAGGATGCTTTCTGGAAAAAGAGTTTCTCTCGAAAGAAGTAAGTGGGAGGAAAGTAGAACTCGATGAAGTACTACCTCTTGAACGGGATAGTAGTGCAGCTCAGGAAAATGTTCCTGTGATGCCTACACCTACTGAAGAGGAAAATAATGATGATGATCAAGGTACTTCTGATCAAGTTGCTACTGAACTTCGTAGGTCCACAAGGACACGTTCCGCACCAGAGTGGTACGGCAACCCCGTCCTGGAAATCATGTTGTTAGACAACGGTGAACCTTCGAACTATGAAGAAGCGATGGCGGGCCCAGATTCCAACAAATGGCTTGAAGCCATGAAATCCGAGATAGAATCCATGTATGAAAACAAAGTATGGACTTTGACAGACTTGCCCGATGATCGGCGAGCGATAGAAAACAAATGGATCTTTAAGAAGAAGACGGACGCGGATGGTAATATTACCATCTATAAAGCTCGACTTGTCGCTAAGAGTTATCGACAAGTTCAAGGGATTGACTACGACGAGACATTCTCTCCCGTAGCGAAGCTGAAGTCCGTCCGAATCATGTTAGCAATTGCCGCATACTATGATTATGAGATATGGCAGATGGACGTCAAAACGGCATTCCTTAACGGGCATCTTAAGGAAGAACTGTATATGATGCCGCCGGAAGGTTTTGTCGATCCTAAGAACACTAACAAAGTATGCAAGCTCCAGCGATCCATTTATGGGCTGGTGCAAGCATCTCGGAGTTGGAATATTCGCTTTGATGAGATGATCAAAGCATTTGGGTTTATGCAGACTTATGGAGAAGCCTGCGTTTACAAGAAAGTGAGTGGGAGCTCTGTAGCATTTCTCATATTATATGTAGATGACATACTCTTGATGGGAAATGATATAGAACTTTTGGACAGCATTAAGGCCTACTTGAATAAGTGTTTTTCAGTGAAGGACCTTGGAGAAGCTGCTTATATATTAGGCATCAAGATCTATAGAGATAGATCGAGACGCCTCATAGTTCTTTCACAAAGCACATACCTTGATAAGATTTTGAAGAAGTTCAAAATGGATCAGTCCAAGAAGGGGTTCTTGCCTGTATTGCAAGGTGTGAGATTGAGCTCGGCTCAATGCCCGACCACGGCAAAAGATAAAGAAGAGATGAGTGTCATCCCCTATGCCTCAGCCATAGGATCTATTATGTATGCCATGCTGTGTACCAGACCTGATGTAAACCTTGCCGTAAGTTTGGTAGGTAGGTACCAAAGTAATCCCGGCAAGTAACACTGGACAGCGGTCAAGAATATCCTGAAGTACCTGAAAAGGACAAAGGACATGTTTCTCGTTTATGGAGGTGACGAAGAGCTTGTCGTAAAGGGTTACGTCGACGCTAACTTCGACACAGATCTGGATGACTCTAAGTCACAAACCGGATACGTGTATATGTTGAATGGTGGAGCAGTAAGCTGGTGCAGCTGCAAGCAGAGCGTCGTGGCGGGATCTACATGTGAAGCGGAATACATGGCAGCCTCGGAGGCAGCGCATGAAGCTATTTGGGTGAAGGAGTTCATCACCGACCTAGGAGTCATACCCAATGCGTCAGGGCCGATCAAACTTTTCTGTGACAATACTGGAGCTATTGCCCTTGCGAAGGAGCCCAGATTTCACAAGAAGACTAGGCACATCAAGCGTCGTTTCAACTCCATCCGTGAAAATGTTCAAGATGGAGACATAGAAATTTGCAAAGTACATACGGATCTGAATGTCGCAGATCCGTTGACTAAACCTCTCTCGCGAGCAAAACATGATCAGCACCAGGACTCTATGGGTGTTTGATTCATCACAATGTAACTAGATTATTGACTCTAGTGCAAGTGGGAGACTGTTGGAAATATGCCCTAGAGGCAATAATAAAAGTATTATTATATTTCTTTGTTCATGATAATAGTCTTTTATTCATGCTATAACTGTATTATCTGGAAATCGTAATACAAGTGTGAATACATAGACCACAACATGTCCCTAGTGAGCCTCTAGTTGACTAGCTCGTTGTGATCAACAGATAGTCATGGTTTCCTGGCTATGGACATTGGATGTCGTTGATAACGGGATCACATCATTAGGAGAATGATGTGATGGAGAAGACCCAATCCTAAGCATAGCACAAAGGTCGGTTAGTTCGTTTGCTAGAGCTTTTCCAATGTCAAGTATCTTTTCCTTAGACCATGAGATCGTGTAACTCCCGGATACCGTAGGAGTGCTTTGGGTGTACCAAACGTCACAACATAACTGGGTGATTATAAAGGTGCACTACAGGTATCTCCGAAAGTATCTGTTGGGTTGACACGGATCGAGACTGGGATTTGTCACTCCGTATGACGGAGAGGTATCTCTGGGCCCACTCGGTAATGCATCATCATAATGAGCTCAAAGTGACCAAGTGGTTGATCACGGGATCATGCATTACGGTACGAGTAAAGTGACTTGCCGGTAACGAGACTGAACAAGGTATTGGGATACCGACGATCGAGTCTCGGGCAAGTAACGTACCGATTGACAAAGGGAATTGTATACGGGGTTTGATCGAATCCTCGACATCGTGGTTCATCCGATGACATCATCGAGGAGCATGTGGGAGCCAACATGGGTATCCAGATCCTCTGTTGGTTATTGACCGGAGAGTCTCGGTCATGTCTGCATGTCTCCCCAACCCGTAGGGTCTACACACTTAAGGTTCGGTGACGCTAGGGTTATTAGGAAGACGTGTATGTGATTACCGAAAGTTGTTCGGAGTCCCGGATGAGATCCCGGACGTCACGAGGAGTTCCGGAATGGTCCGGAGGTGAAGTTTTATATATGGGAAGTTGTCATACGGACACCGAAAGAATTCGGGGTCCTATCGGTATTGTACCGGGGCCACCGGAGGGGTTCCGGGGGTCCACCGGGAGGGGCCACCCCTCCCGGAGGGCCACATGGGCCGCAAGGGGCAGGGAGCCAGCCCCTGGAGGGCTGGGCGCGCCCCCACCTTGGGCCCATGCGCCTAGGGTTGGGGGGAAACCCTAAAGGGGGGCGCCCCCCTTGCTTGGGGGGCAAGCCTCCCCTCCCTGGCCGCCGCCCCCCTCTAGATCCCATCTAGAGGGGTCGGCCCCCCTTGCCCCTTCCCCTATAAATAAAGGGGTGAGGGGAGGGCTGCGGTACACAACTCAAGGCGCAGCCCCTCCCCTCCCCAACACCTCTCCTCCTCCGTACGTGCTTGGCGAAGCCCTGTCGGAGTACTGCTGCACCAACTACACCACGCCGTCGTGTTGCCGTTGGAGCTGCCTTCCTCAACCTCTCCTTCCTCCTTGCTGGATCAAGACGGAGGAGACGTCGTCCGTTCCGTACGTGTGTTGAACGCGGAGGTGCTGTCCGTTCAGCACTTGGTCATCGGTGATTCGAATCACGACGAGTACGACTCCATCATCACCATCCCCTTGAACGCTTCCGCACTCGATCTATAAGTGGTATGTAGATGCAAACTCACTCCCTTGACTCGTTGCTTAGATGAACTCATAGATGGATCTTGGTGAAACCGTAGGAAAATTTTTAATTTTCTGCAACGTTCCCCAACACTTTTCTCCCAATTCATGAACTTCTTCAAATTTGTGATTGATTTTCAAATCCATGATTTTTTGTCAAATTCAAAAACTTTTTTAGAAAAATGGTTAACTTTTTTCAAATCCGCAAACTTTTTTATGTTTGAAAACTTAAACTTTTTCGAATTTGAGACCATTTTTTTAAATATGGACTTTTTTACAATATATATTTTATTTCAAATTCATGAGCCTTTTAGGTTTGTCAAATTTTTCAAATTTCATGAATTGTTTCAAATTTGTGAATTTCCTCAAATACTCGTTTTTTTAGATTTGCTTAGTTTTTTCAAAATTTGTGAATTTTTTTCCAAATCCATGAACTCAAGATGTTTTTTTCAAATTCACAAACTTTTTTCAAATTCATGGTTATTTTTAAAATTTGCAAAAAAAATGGGATTTGTAACTTTTGTCAACTTTTTTTTATTAAAATCAATGGTTAACAACCTAGTCAGGAGTTATGGTCCCGGTCAACGGTGAGTGGTCGTGTTGAACCAGCAACCATCGTCCTGGATTGAGCCACCCAAGCAGTGTGGGATCAAAACTACCTTTTTTTAGCGAAGGACACAACTTATTAACTCATAATGTTTTCAAGAGTGAGGCAATCACAGCCCATTATGGCGTCGATGCGGGTGCTGGTGGAACGAAGCAGCGCTTGGAGCGTCGTGTATTGGACATGTCACCAAATCATCGTGATGACAAGGACCAGTGCCCTGGAGGCGCGGTCATCCTCATTAAATCCTCAAATCGGCCTGAACAATCTGACACCAAATCTCGTCTTTGCGTACGCACAGCGAGAAACCATAACCTCGCCGTCCCGAGGAGCTGGCAAGAATTTAGGTCGGAGCTACGTCTAATCTTCCCTGACCGAAGAACTTGAGGAGGTTCAGAGTCCAGAAGATTTACTCGAAGAAGAAGTGTCGGCATATGTCCGAGGTCGCTCTTGCAAGGACTAATACCCTACCTATATACCCCACGTATCTACTAGCCGGAGTCTAGACACAAGGATTTCCCTCCCGCCACCCATTGGTGGAGTGGCAGGCGGAGTGGAGGCGAATCCACGGAGTCACTGGCAGAGATCGATGCAAAGAAGATTTTTCTCTAGCCATCTTACGAGATGGGAAAGAAAAGCTACATTTATACCCACTGGCGGAGCTAGACAAGATGTTTTGG
>NC_041387.1:10368255-10423034 GCF_002162155.2 Triticum dicoccoides
TGTTTGGAGGGGCCAGAAAACTATATTATCTTAATTTAACCCCTCTCAAAAAAAATCCCTATTTATTTTTCTCAAGGCTGGGGGCCATGGCACCTGCAGGAGGCAACATAGCTCCGCCGCTGTTTATACCGCTATTTACTTGTTGCTTGAGAGTGACGTCAGAATGCACAAGCTGAGGGGGTTGTGTTGTGCAATATTTGACGTAAATTATTGCATGCATGTTGCTATCCATTGCCCATTTGTGTGGATAACAGCGGTGCGGCCCCATCAATATATAGTACTGAAAGAAATGAAATTTAAGTACAACCACACAGGCTGACAAGTGTCTTGAAATGTTTATATTTTGACTGTGCATGACCACAGGTAACCAGTTAACATTTTATTTGTTTGCGATTTTTTATTGTATTACTCAATCAAAGTACAGTCACGCTTGGTTAATGCAATACTGCAGATTTGCCAGGTTTATACATATATTCAAGATGATCTAGAGTCAGACGTCATGTTCGAGACCGTACTAAAATTAAGTGGGCCACTCATGTCATGATTATTAAAGGAGTGCGTGAAGAAGAGGAGAGAACTAAGGTTCATGCAAAGAAATGTGATGCCCACCAGGACACTGACTACAAACGAACTGTGATGGCGGCACTTTGTTTTACTCGGTTTGGGATTCCGATCAATCACCTCTATTACCCTGAAGTCCCTGTCATTTTTCCGTCCGTGATGAAAATGGAGAACCTTGCAAAAACACTCAATTGGAGGCGCCGCTCGCCATCACACACATTCGGTCCTCTCTCCTGGCTTGACGAAACCCACACGTGGAAGATTTCTTAAGAGTTAAATACGTTGAAGGTGCCTCAACTTGTCTCGCGCGGTCAGTTTAGTGCCTAAAGTTGTAAAATACATGAAACTGGTGCTTGAACTTGTCCGGCTGTGCAAATACGGTGCCTCCATTTGTATCCAAACGTACATCCAGCCCGCATGGCGTGCCAACGTGCCCGTGGCCCACCCGGACGTGAGAATTGTTTTTAGAAAACCACCTCATATTTTATTCAATCACATCTGAAAGCCCCACAAATTTACAGATTGTGTTGCGCGCATAGGCTGTCCACCAGGCCATATTGTGGTTAGTAGATATAGACTAGGTCAAACTTTATATATTGTGTTGCTATGCGAAATATAATTTTGACGCACCGGCACATTGTGCCCTTTTTTCGAAAGTCAAATAAACGGATTTTACAGCTAAAAAACTTCTGAACTTTTGTGTACATGCTCACATAGAAGTGCAATATATCTGTGTTATTTTTTATAATCAAAATTTGTACTTGTTTGTGAGAGATACAGAAAAAGTAAAATACATGCAAAAATCAGCTTATTTTTTTGGCCTGTTTTTTTTCTTTTTTGCAGGGTATAATATAACAAAAATTGAAAAAAACTTGAAAGTCACTTAGAGAACATGCATACATTTTTGTGCGAAATTTCAAAATTTTGTATGAAACTTCTAAGTGCTAGTTTTTAAGCTTTCAAGAAAAAACGTACTGCCATAAACTTCAAGAAAGTGTTAGTGCATTTGAAAAATGTTCAACATGTTTTCGGAAAATGTTTCACATGTATTAACAAAATATAACACATTTTTCAAAAATGTTTGTCATGCATTAAAAAAGTTTACAACATGTATTTCTAAAAGAGTTCAACATGTGTGAAAAAGTTATTGTGTAAATTATCCTTACATTTAAACAAACACGGTTGACATATTTAATTCTTAAATTTAGACAATAATTTTTAGTATAGGTTAAAATATTTAAATCTACATAAGTAGAGTTCATGTCTACCTCTTCGAAGGACACAATAATGAAAATGGAAAAATATTTAAAATATAAAATAATAGCATATTGATAACAGGAACTTGGAAAAAATAGAAAGGAGAAAACTGCATAGCTTTCTAGGTATGAGTTCAATTCGAAGCATGGTCCGGCCAGCTGGCCAGATCGTGCCATTGTTAAACATGACATGCCAAGTTCGATACCCCTCCATGGAGGTTTTTTCATGTTATTTCTCGCTATCAGAAAGTGTATTGATGGCTTTTCTATTGATAAAATAAAATATGAGTTTTTTTTGTGTGAAAACATCCTCACGCGTGGGCCATCCGGCGCCTCTTAGCCATTGTCGGGTGGGCCATCGTCACGTTTGTACGCCATGTGGGCTGGACGTACGTCCGGATACGAATGGAGACACCATATTTGCACGGTCGGACAAGTTCAAGCACTAGTTTCACGTATTTTACAACTTTAGGCACTAAACTGACCGCAAAGGACAAGTTGAGGCACCTCCAGTGTATTTAACTCATTTCTTAATTTTCACTAGGCCGATGGATGTTTAAATGTGGTTAAATCGGTTATGTCCTGGTGCCTATCTACCTTCTACTTCCGTATCTTGAGTTCCATCTGGCATTTCTCAATTAGTTGGACAGCGACACGCACGCGCACAACAATGTATTGCCTTTGAAAGAAAGGATTAAATGGGCAAAATAATATTAAGAAAACATGCAAGTCTGGGGATGGTCGGTCATGGGTACAAATTGGTGCTCTCCGCTGCCGCAGGGCTGCTCCCACCGTGCACAAGTTAATTTGCGTCCTTGTCTAATCTAAAAATAAAAAAGAAAAGTTAATATGACGCGTCAATGCAACAATTTTTCACCTCATCCGTGGGTGCAAATTGGTGCTCAACCATTGGCGTACAACATATATATTCCGTTTCGCCTGGCCACGGTAACACGCACACACCCTTTGCACCCGTCGCGAGCAGTTCCAGTTCGTCTGCACGGTTGACGGTGATGTCGGACGGCTGCATCTGCATGCGGCGGGCGGAGGAGCCCTGAACCGAACCGAACCAACCAACAACGAGGGCGCACCGGACGAGGGAGGGCCCCGGCCGGAAGGAACCAAAATCCAACGGAACGGCCGTTTCCCCGCGCGTGACCATCGGTCGACACGCCCAATGCAATGGAAACAAACAGAGCCCACGCCGACCAGACGCGTGCGGCGGCACGTCGCGGTCGCGCCATCGCCACGGCGCCCTCCACTCTCCTCTACTATCGCCTGGATGGGTGGATGCATGGTCCTACGGGTGTCTATCTCTGGAGTCTGGTGCGCCCCAAGGCTCGGCCGACTAGGTCGGGACCGGCGGCACGGCAGGCACGGATGCCTTCCTGCCGCGACGGAGAGGCGGGCGGGAGGAGACACGGGCCGACGGCACACACGGATACGGATGGATAGGCGGGGGACCTGAGTGCGTACCTGACGACTAGTGGCCGGTTTGGGGCGCGCACGTCGCGCCGCGGCGTCGGCGCTACATGGCACGGTACGGCTCTCCGCTCTCCAGGTTGGGATCATCGGTTGGTGCCAAACGCCCAACCTTCATATCGGCGACAAGTGCGGGCCGTGTGTGCCAGACGTCCAAGGCTTAGCCCATCGCTACCAAGTCTAGTGCAACCAGTAACTTCTTTAGCGATCCTCAAAAAAAAAAAAGTAACTTCTTTAGCGTTGAGTCCACTCCAAGGCGTACGTGTTACGACTTGAGAGATGAAATGATCTGGTCCATAAAGGTTCTGATCAAATCGTAGGCCGTCCTAGCACGTGTGGGTTCGTCTCCCTTTCTTATACAGAAAATTATTTTTATTTGTGGGAAACCCTTTCTTTCCAAAAAAATAAATAATGGGGTGTGGGAGGGGAAGGAGAAGGAGGGGGAGGGAGTGACACGACAAGTGAGCGCGGAGGCGAGCGAGGGCGGCGATGTGTTCACCAGAGACTATGGCTCATATGGAGATGAGAAACTGCTCTAACCCAAATTCAAATGACCACACACTAATAGATGTCTTTTAATTATAATTAAGCGCTATGTAAATATATTTAAGTTAATTATACTTATAATTAACTTTAGAATGACAATACCTCCAGACCGAATTGGGCCCATTAAACTTTTAGCTCGATAAATACTCTTGTGCGTTAATAAGGTCCAGATAGTCTAAACCGTTGGACCACCCATATAATACACCTCCTCTTCTGTATTGCAATGCACCGTAAAATTTCCTTTGTGATCAATACCTGAGAAGAACGGTTCACCACGACAACCGCCCCGACCAGCATCACTCATGCCGTTGCGTCTTCGCCCTCGCCTAGAAGGACCCGGGCTACGACCCATGCTCCAAGACTCCCGAAGGTTTTCGAAAACCAGAGCTGATGGCGGGTGAACCGCATCTCCATGTTCCTCGAATTCTTGACCCATCATCCCGCAAACTTGGAACCAATCTGGCAACTGTTCATAGCTCACCACAAAAATTTCTTTATTACCTCCCTGTCGTGGGGGATGGACCCCAGCCAGGCAACGAAATCCGGATCCTTTCAAAAACATCAGGGTTGGCAACGCCCCTCAATCCGGCACGTCCCTGGCCGGCTTCCCAGCGCAACTCGGCCAGATGTCGCAACCCGGCCAGCCGGTTGGTCCCCAGAAGACGGACCTCCATCGACAAGCGAGCATGGCCACAGTGCGCCCCCTTTACGCCGGCCCCGACGGACACGGCTGTCGTGCCGACCAAGCCACCGCCTAGAGCCGGCGGTCTCTCGGAGGCGTAACCCTGTAGCAAGACGGCGCAGCTGTCCCATGACGTTCGGCACGGCGTGCCTATAGTACCCAGCAGCCGGCCGTACCCGCGCCCGGCGGTCCCGGTACGGCCCGCACCCAACGGACCCGGCGAGACCCGTATCCGGCGGACCCGGCGCCCCGGCGGTCCCCACTATCGTCTCCTAGACACCGACATCTCGGCCCCGCGCCCATGTAGCTTTACCATTGTAACCCCCCGGGGCCAGCCTATAAGACCCACCGGAGCCCCTCCATGTAAAGGGCTGGAATCTAGTAGAACACTCACACACACCCACGGAGAAGGAGAAGCCTATGCACTAGCATGTTTTTCTTCCTCCCCAAAACAGCTCTAGGAGCAAGCTTGTATCCACCTCATATAAACCACACTCGGCAGGACTAGGGGTGTTATCTCTCCGGGGAACCCCAAACCTAGGTACATCTTGCATCTCATGCTCGCTCGTAGCAACCTCGCCTCTAGAGCCCACCGGTGCCCTCTTGCCTGTTCCTCTCTTTAGCCATACTGTGCCATCTGCCATGAGCTCACCACGACAGTTGGCGTCCACTGTGGGGCAGCTCGAGGTCCCAGCCGGAGATGCATTCCAGACAGGGCCCTTCACCGACTTCGGCGAGCACATCATGCACTACGCGGTCCCCGCGCCCAGCGCGGCGCCGGCCGGCTTCGCCAGCTCGCTCATCGTCCCCTTTGGCACACTGCGCATCTCTGACGCGCCCGACACCGTCGAGTACCACAGCAAGGAGCTCACGTCACCGATTCCCTCATCCCCGTTGGCTGAAACCTCTCAGACAATGTGACGGAGCTTTGCACCCGCGTGGAGGTGCTCGTCACCGGCTCCGCCTCCACTTCATCTAGCGCCGCGAAGTAGGCCACTGCGGCCCAAGCCGCGGCTGCTCGCGCCAGTAGGGCTGACCCGCTGCACGCAACACTGCAGAACCTCAGCGTCCCCATCACCACCGATGTCAACGCCACACAGGCCAGGGCCCAGCTCGATGAGGAGGGCAAGCGCCTGCTGGATGAGGCACGGGGCTTGTTGCTATGCAGCACCGGCTGGAGGCCATCCAGCAGGAGCGCGACGCCGTGTACAGTTTCACGCCGACCGCGGTCGAGCCCAGCCGGGTTGCCGAGGTGTGGAACCATGGTGGCGCCATCTACGACACCACCATCAAGAACATGCATGCCACAGAGGCGGCCACGATTGACCTGGAGAACCTGCAGGGCGAAGAGCTGCAGGAGCACCTGCAGCGCATGCACGAACTCATCACCGCAGCGAACACGAAGCAAGTCTGCCTTGACGCTCCCGCGGCCCCCGAGCAGCGGAACGCGTCGTCTCCCCCACGCCCCAGTGAAGCTCACTCCGGCCGGACCCGAACCCGGCGCAACCGCGCCATGACGGCTGGCGACGACTTGGGCAACGAGTCGGTTCCAGAAGACCGGCGCCGTCAACACCCTTCCCACCATCTGGACGACGTGGCCATCCGGATTCAGCTGACCCGGCTCCTCGCAGCCCGATCGCAAGCCAGCTGGATCCGCGTGGCATCAACAACATCGACGCTCGCCACCGCATCGAGCAGCTCGCCCTCTCCCTCGAGCTGGAGGAGGACAACGCGGTTGGTCCGGCTTGTTTCGGCCCGCGCATCCGGGATGAGCCCTTCACCAAAGGATTCACGCTTCCCCGTGACACCCCCAAGTACAACAGTACCGTCAAGCTGGAGGACTGGCTCATCGACTACACCACCGCCATCAACATCGCGGGCAGCAACCGGCGCCTGGCCGTGCGCTATGCTTCACTCATGCTCCAAGGCTCGACCCGAACATGGTTGAGCAGCTTGCCGGCTGGCAGCGTCAACTCGTGGGTTGACTTCGAGCAAGCCTTCGTGCGCAACTTCGTTGGCACCTACAAGCGTCCCGACCGCCCCAGTCAGTTCGCCATGTGCGTGCAAGGGCCAAACAAAACGGGCCGTGAGTACCTCACATGCTGGATTGAGCTCCGGGACAGCTGAGAGGGGTCCATGATGTCCAAGCTATGCAGTACTTTGTGAGATGCTGCTGGGATGGCACCCTCCTCAAGCACAAGCTCCCGTGCTCCAAGCCGATCATGGTCACGGAGGACAAGTACGCCATGGCCGACTCTGCCATGAAGATCCAAGTCATGTTGGACAACACCGGCAAGGCGTTTCCGGTGCCGCCTTCCAAGCCGGCTGACGAGAACAGCTGCCAGCAAAACAACCAGCAGAACAACAAGCACAAGGCCGAGCAGCCGGCTCCCCGCAACGACAACCGCCTTGTCACCGTGGTTGAGCAAGTGCCTCCTGGTGAGCAGGGCGGCGCCAAACGCCAGCGAGCCGGCAAGACCGCTTGGCAACCCGCTATGAGTTTCGAGGAGATGCTCGACGCCCCCTGCAAACACCACAGTGGCGTAAGGCCGTCCACGCACACGCTTCGGAAGTGCGCCATTACCAAGCGCATAGAGGGGCGACATCCCGCCGCCTCCCTCTCCGGCTCCAGGTGCTGGGCAGCCGCCTCGACCGTCACCCCAGCCCCCGGCGGCCGGCGCCATGCACGACGAAGTCTTCCCCAACGTAAACGATTGTTATGTTGTCTTCACCAACTTTGGTGACGACAAGCATAGCAAGCGCATGCTCCGGCAAGAGGTGAACACGATCATCCTGGCCGTGCATGAGTACATGCACTGGTCGGAGCGCCTGGTCAGCTGGACCCGAGAAGACCCCCCGGCAGTCATGCCCACACCGGGTGGCTACGCTCTCGTCCTCGACCCCACCATAGTCGCTGCCAAGCGCACCTGCTAGTTCTCGCGAGTCCTCATTGATGGTACCAGTAGTATAGACATCCTCTACCGCGACACCATGACCAAGCTTGCCGTCGAGGCCAAGCAACTGGAGGCATCCCAGATGGTGTTCCACAACATCGTGTTGGGCCTCTCCTGCTCTCCCATCGGTCGGATCCGGCTTGACGTCCTGTTCGGCGCTAGCAATCATTTCTGGTGCGGGCCTATCTGGTTCGAGGTGGTGGACTTGTCTAGTGGTTACCATGCGCTGCTGGGCTGGCCCGCATTAGCAAAGTTCATGGCGGTCCCCCACTACCTACTTGAAGATGAAGATGCCGGGCCCTAAAGGCCTCATCACCGATGTCAGCGACTACAATAAGTCTCTACAGTGCACCCAAGACGGCGCCAAACTAGCCGAGTCGCTGGTCATAGTCAAGGAGCGGCGCTAGCTCGACCGGATTGTGGCGCTGGCATGTGAGCAGCCGGCTGTGCTGGCTCCAGCCAAGGAGTCGGTTGTCGTGGCCTCATTTCAGTCATCCAAGAACATCAAGAAGATCCCGCTCAACCCGGAAGACCCTAGCTGTAGCAAGTACATTATTGTGGGCACCTGCCTCAGCAGCAAATAGGAAGGCGAGCTCGTCGACTTCCTCAGTGAGAATTGGAATATATTTACATGGTCCCCAAAGGACATGCTGGGTCTTCCGAGGAAGTACGCCGAGCACAAACTACACATCTGCAAGGACGCCAAGCCTGTCAGTCAACCCTTATGTCGCTTTTTAGAAGAGAAGAGAAGAACCATTGGTGAAGAAGTCGCCCGACTGCTCGCAACCGGCTTCATCATGGAGGTGTTCCACCCAGAGTGGTTGGTCAACCCAGTCCTCGTACTAAAGAAGAACGATACCTGGCGCATGTGTATCGACTACACCAGCCTCAACAAAGCATGTCCCAAGGATCCTTTTGCCCTCCCGCGGATAGATCAAGTGATCGACTCCACGGCTGGCTGTGAGCACCTATCCTTCCTGGATGCTTACTCCGGCTATCACCAGATCAAGATGGACCCAAACGACGCCCTGAAGACGTCCTTCATCATGCCCTTTGGGGCATACTACTACATCACCATGTCGTTCGGCTTGAAGAACGCCAATGCCACCTTCCAGTGCTACATGCAGAAATGCCTGCAGCCGCAACTCAGCCGCAACATTCATGTCTACGTTGACGACATCATGGTGAAGACAAAGCAGCACCGCACACTCCTTGATGACCTGAAGGGAAATTTTGCCAATCTGCTAGTACCAGATCAAGCTCAACCGGGAGAAGTGCATGTTCGGCGTGCCGGCCGGGCAGCTCCCCGGCTTCCTTGTCTCGGAGCGCGGTATTGAGGCGAACCCAGGGAAGATCAAGGCCGTCGAGCGCATCCACAAGCCAACCTGACTGTGCGATGTCCAAAAGTTCACCGGCTGCTTAGTCTTTCTCAGCTGGTTTCTCAGCTGGCTGGGCGAGAGGGCCTTGCCCCTATATTAGCTGATGAAGAAGACGTCGTCGTTCAGGTGGAATGACTAGGTGGATGAAGCGATCCGGGATCTCTAGCGCATGCTCTCCATCACATCCGTCTTGGCCGCGTCGGGGTACAAGGAGCCGCAATTGCTATACATTGCCGCCACCTCGCGGTCAGTAAGCATGGTGCTGGAGGTCGAGCGACCAGAGAAGGGAAAGACCTAGCGAGTTCTGCGCCCGGTCTAATACCTGAGAGAGGTGCTCTCCGTCTCAAAGCAGAACTACCCTCACTACCAAAAGATATGCTACATCGTGTACTTCACTGCCAAGAAGCTGAGGCAATACTTCCAAGAGCATGTCATCACCGTGGTCAGTACGACCCCCATCGGTGAGATCATGGGTTGCCGCGATGCCGCCGATCAGGTAGCCAAGTGGGCCTTCGAGCTGGCGAGCTACACTATCCTCTACGAGCCCCGCACCACCATCAAGTCCCAGGCAATGGCCGACTTCCTCGTTGACTGGACGTAAACCCAGTACCTACCGCCGCCACCCGAATCGACACACTGGCGCATGCGCTTTGACGGCTCCAAGATGCGGTCCGGCTTGGGGCCGACATCGTGCTATCCTCCCTAAAGGGCAACAGGCTGTGGTATGATGTCTACTACACAACCTTCTTCCAGTAGACTCGTGTTGGGCCTCCAAGCACAGATTATTGTAGGACAGTAGCAAATGTCCCTCAAGCGGATGACCTAAGGTTTATCAATCCGTGCGAGGCATAGGATGAAGATGGTCTCTCTCAAACAACCCTGCAACCAAATAACAAAGAGTCTCTTGTGTCCCCAACACACCCAATACAATGGTAAATTGTATAGGTGCACTAGTTCGGCGAAGAGATGGTGATACAAGTGTAATATGGATGGTAGATATAGGTTTTTGTAATCTAAAAATATAAAAACAGCAAGGTAGCAAGTAACAAAACTGAGCGAAAACGGTATTGCAATGCTTCGGAACGAGGCCTAGGGTTCATACTTTCACTAGTGCAAGTTCTCTCAACAATGATAACATAATTGGATCATATAACAATCCCTCAAAGTGGAACAAAGAGTCACTGCGAAGTCACTAATAGCGGAGAACAAACGAAGAGATTATTGTAGGGTACGAAACCACCTCAAAGTTATTCTTTCTGATTGATCTATTGGGCTATTCCTATAAGTGTCAAAACAGCCCTAGAGTTCGTACTAAAATAACACCTTAAGACCCAAATCAACCAAAACCCTAATGTCACCTAGATACTCCAATGTCACCACAAGTAACCACGGATTTGATTATACGATATGCATCACAGAATCTCAGATTCATCTATTCAAACCTACACAAAGAACTTCAAAGAGTGCCCCAAAGTTTCTACCGGAGAGTCAAGACGAAAATGTGTGCCAACCCCTATGCATAAGTTCACAAGGTCAAGAATCCGCAAGTTGATCACCAAAACATACATTAAGTGGATTGATACGTCTCCGTCATATCTATAATTTTTGATTGTTCCATGCCAATATTATTCAACTTTCATATACTTTTGGCAACTTTTTATATTATTTATGGGACTAACATATTGATCCAGTGCCCAGTGCTAGTTCTTGTTTGTTGCATGTTTTATGTTTCGCAGAAACCCCATATCAAACGGAGTCCAAACGGGATAAAAACGGGCGGAGAATATTTTTGGAATATTTGTAACATCTGGGAGGAAGAATCAACGCGAGACGGTGCCCGAGGGGGCCACGAGGCAGGGGGCACGCCCTAGGGGGGTAGGCGCGCCCCTGACCCTCGTGGGCACCCCGTAAGGCGGTTGACGATCTTCTTTTGCCGCAAGACAGCTAATTTTCGGACAAGAATCTGGGCGAAGGTTTCAATCCAATCTGAGTTACGGATTTCCGGATATATAAGAAACTGTGAAACAGAATGCAGGGAGAGTGCAAAAACAGAGAGAGAGACAGAGAGACAGACCAATCTCGAGGGGCTCTCGCCCCTCCCATGCCATGGGAGCCAAGGACCAGAGGGGAAACCCTTCTTCCATCTAGGGAGATGGTCAAGGAAGAAGAAGAAGAAGGGGGCTCTCTCCCCCTCGCTTCCGGTGGCGCCGGAACGCTGCCGGGGGCCATCATCATCACCGCGATCTTAACCAACAACTTCACCGCCTTCATCACCAACTCTTCCCCCCTCTATGCAGCGGTGTAACCCCTCTCTTACCCACTGTAATATCTACTTAAGCATGGTTCTCAATGCTATATATTATTTCCCAATGATGTATGGCTATCTTATGATGTTTGAGTAGATCCGTTTTGTCCTATGGGTTAATTGATGATCGTGATTGGTTTGAGTTGCATGTTTTATTATTGGTGTTGTCCTATTGGGCCCTCCGTGTCGCGCAAGCGTGAGGGATTCCCGTTGTAGGGTGTTGCAGTATGTTCATGATTCGCTTATAGTGGGTTGCTTGAGTGACAGAAGCATAAACCCGAGTAAGGGGGTTCTGGCGTATGGGATAAAGGGGACTTGATGCTTTAATGCTATGGTTGGGTTTTACCTTAATGAACTTTAGTAGTTGCGGATGCTTGCTAGAGTTCCAATCATAAGTGCGTATGATCCAAGAAGAGAAAGTATGTTACTTATGCCTCTCCCTCAAATAAAATTGCAATAGTGATTACCGGTCTAGTTATCAAATGCCTAGGGACAAATAACTTTCTCGTGACAAAAAGCTCTCTACTAAAACTAACTTAGTTGCTTCTTTATCTAAACAGCCCCTACTTTTTATTTACGTGCTCTTTATTATATTGCAAACCTATCCAACAACACCTACAAAGTACTTCTAGTTTCATACTTTTTCTAGGTAAAGCGAATGCTAAGCGTGCGTAGAGTTGTATCGGTGGTCGATAGAACTTGAGGGAATATTTGTTCTATCTTTAGCTCCTCGTTGGGTTCGACACTCTTACTTATTGAAAGAGGCTACAATTGATCCCCTACACTTGTGGGTTATCATGGATCACGTGAATATCCCATTGTCACCACACATAAGCACATGCAAGACATACATCAAGTGTTCTCAAATCCTTAAAGACTCAATCCAATAAGATAACTTCGAAGGGAAAACTCAATCCATTACAAGAAGGTAGAGGGGGAGAAACATCATAAGATCGAACTATAGTAGCAAAGCTCGTGGTACATCAAGATCTTGCCAAATCAAGAACACTAGAAAGAGAGATCAAACACGTAGCTACTGGTACATACCCTCAGCCCCGAGGGTGAACTACTCCCTCCTCGTCATGGAGAGCGCCGGGATGATGAAGATGGCCACCAGTGATGGATCCCCCCTCCGGCAGGGTGTCGGAACAGGACCCCGAGAGGTTTTTCGTGGCTACAGAGGCTTGCAGCGGCGGAACTCCCGATCTAGGTTTATTTCTCGGGGTTTCTATATTTATAGGAATTTTTGGCGTCGAGAACAAGCTAGGGGGTCCACGAGGCAATGACAAGACAGGGGGCGCGCCCTAGGGGGGCGCCCTCCATACTTGTGGTGGTATCGGACTCTTCTGGCCCAACTCTTTTGCTTCGGGGGCTTCTTCTGGTCCATAAAAAATCACCGTAAATTTCCAGTTCCTTTGGACTCCGTTTGGTATTCCTTTTCTGTAAAACTCAAAAACAAGGAAAATACAGAAAACTGGCACTGGGCTCTAAGTTAATAGGATAGTCCAAAAAATAATATAAAATAGCATATAAATGCATATAAAACATCCAAGATGGATAATATAATAGCATGGAACAGTCAAAAATTATAGATATGTTGGAGACGTATCAAGCATCCCCAAGCTTAATTCCTGCTCGTCCTCGAGTAGGTAAATGATAAAAACATAATTTTTAATGTGGAATGCTACCTAACATATTTATCAATGTAATCTTCTTTATTGTGGCAAGAATCTTCAGATCCATAAGATTCAAAACAAAAGTTTAATATTGACATAAAAACAATAATAATTCAAGCATACTAATACATCAATTATGTCTTATCAAAATAACATGGCCAAAGAAAGCTTATCCCTACAAAATCACATAGTCTGGCTATGCTCCATCTTCATCACACAAAATATTCAAATCATGCACAACCCTGGTTTCAGCCGAGCAATTGTTTCATACTTTAGTATTCTCAAACCTTTTCAACTTTCATGCAATACATGAGCGTGAGCCATGGACATAGCATTATAGGTGGAGTAGAATATGGTAGTTGTGGAGAAGAGAAAAAGAAGGAGATAGTCTCACATCAACTAGGCATATCAACGGGCTATCTATATGCCCATCAATAGATATCAATGTGAGTGAGTAGGGATTGCCATGCAACGGATGCACTAGAGCTATAAGTTTATGAAAGCTCAAAAAGAAACTAGGTGGGTGTGCATCCAACTTGCTTGCTCATGAAGACTTAGGGCATTTGAGTATGCCCATCGTTGGAATATACAAGCCAAGTTCTATAATGAAAAATTCCCACTAGTATATGAAAGTGACAAAATAAGAGACTCTCTATCATGAAGATCATGGTGCTACTTTGAAGCACAAGTGTGGAAAAAGGATAGTAACATTGCCCCTTCTCTCTTTTCTCTCATTTTTTATATTTTTTTCTACTTTTTTTGATTGGCTTCTTTGGCCTCTTTTTTTGATTGGCTTCTTTGGCCTCTTTTTTTATTGGCTTCTTTGGCCTTTTTTTGATTTCCTCACATGGGACAACACTTTTATTTACTTAGCACTCAAGAATTACAACTCGATACTTAGAACAATATATGACTCTATATAAATGCCTCCGGCGGTATACCGGATGTGCAATGACTCAAGAGTGACATGTATGAAAGAATTACGAATGGTGGCTTTTGCCACAAATACGATGTCAACTACATGATCATGCAAAGCAATATGACAATGATGAAGCGTGTCATAATAAATGGAACGATGGATAGTTTCATGGCAATATATCTCAGAATGGCTATGGAAATGCCATGATAGGTAGGTATGGTGGCTATTTTGAGGAAGGTATATGGTGCTGTATGGTACCAGCAAAAGTTGCACGGTACAAGAGAGGCTAGCAATGGTGGAAGGATGAGAGTGCATATAATCCATGGACTCAATATTAGTCATAAAGAACTCACATACTTATTGCAAAAATCTATTAGTCATCGAAACCAAGAACTACGCGCATGCTGCTAGGGGAAGGGTTGGTAGGAGTTAACCATCACGCGGTCCCGACCTCCACACAAAGGATGACAATCAATAAATACCTCATGCTCCAACTTCGTTACATAATGCTTCACCATACGTGCATGCTACGGGAATCACAAACCTCAACACAAGTATTTTTCAAATTCACAATTACTCCACAAGCATGACTCTAATATCATCATCTTCATATCTCAGAACAATCATAAGGAATCAAACTTCTCATAGTATTCAATGCACTTTCTATGGAAGTTTTTATTATATCCCTCTTCGATGCCTATCATATTAGGACTAAATTTATAACCAAAGCAAATTACCATGCTGTTTAAAGACTCAAAATAATATAAGTGAAGCATATGAGAGTTCAACAATTTCTTCAAAATAAAACCACCGCCGTGCTCTAAAAAGATATAAGTGAAGCACAAGAGCAAATGACAAACTACTCCGAAAGATATAAGTGAAGATCAATGAGTAGTCGAATAATTATGAAACTATGTGAAGACTCTCTAACATTTAATAATTTAAGATCTTGGGATATTATTCAAATAGCAAGAAAATATAAACAAAAGAAAATGACGCTCCAAGCAAAACACATATCATGTGGTGAATAAAAATATAGCTCCAAGTAAAGTTACCGATGAACAAAGACGAAAGAGGGGATGCCATCCGGGGCATCCCCAAGCTTAGGCTCTTGATTGTCCTTAACTATTACCTTGGGGTGCCTTAGGTATCCCCAAGCTTAGGCTCTTGACACTCCTTATTCCATAGTCCATCGAAACTTCACCCAAAACTTGAAAACTTCACAACACAAAACTCAACAGAAAACTCGTAAACTCCGTTAGTATAATAAAGCAAATCACCACTTAGGTACTGTTGTGAACTCATTCTAAATTTATATTGGTGTAATATCTAATGTATTCCAACTTCTCCATTGTTCATATCCTCCGATACTACTCATAGATTCATCAAAATAAGCAAACAACACATAGAAAACAGAATCTGTTCAAAATAGAACAGTCTGTAGTAATCTGGAAACTTTCCATACATCTGTAACTCCAAAAATTCTAAACAATTAGGGCAACTTAGGCAATTTGTGTACCAATCCTGTGTAAAAAATTCAGATCAAAAGCACGTTCGAGTGAACTTTCAAAATTCCTGGACGGAGCGCAAAAGATTGTGTTTTTTTTGCACAAAATCAAGTCAACTATCATCCACACTATCCCAAAGGATTTACTTGGCACTTTATTGAAACAAAAGCTATAAAACATGATTACTACAGTAGCTTAATCATATGAACACACAAAAACAGTAGGGGTAAATATTGGGTAGTCTCCCAACAAGCACTTTTCTTTAATGCCTTTTTAGCTAGGTGAGGGAGTCCTGGACTAGGGGGTGTCCGAATAGCCGAACTATCATCTTCGGCCGGACTCCTGGACTATGAAGATACAGGATTGAAGACTCCGTCCTGTGTCCGGATGGGACTTTCCTTGGCGTGGAAGGCAAGCTTGGCGATACGGATATGTAGATCTCCTACCATTGTAACCGACTCTATGTAACCCTAACCCTCTTCGGTGCCTATTTAAACCGGAGGGTTTTAGTCCGTAGAGGAACAACAATGACACCATAGGCTAGCTTCTAGGGTTTAGCCTCTCTGATCTCGTGGTATAATATGGTGGTTGTGGAGAAGAGAAAAAGAAGGATATAGTCTCACATCAACTAGGCATATCAACGGGCTATCTATATGCCCATCAATAATATCAATGTGAGTGAGTAGGGATTGCCATGCAACGGATGCACTAGAGCTATAAGTTTATGAAATCTCAAAAAGAAACTAGGTGGGTGTGCATCCAACTTGCTTGCTCATGAAGACTTAGGGCATTTGAGTATGCTCATCGTTGGAATATACAAGCCAAGTTCTATAATGAAAAATTCCCACTAGTATATGAAAGTGACAAAATAAGAGACTCTCTATCATGAAGATCATGGTGCTACTTTGAAGCACAAGTGTGGAAAAAGGATAGTAACATTGCCCCTTCTCTCTTTTCTCTCATTTTTTATTTTTTTCTACTTTTTTTGATTGGCTTCTTTGGCCTCTTTTTTTATTGGCTTCTTTGCCCTTTTTTTGATTTCCTCACATGGGACAACACTTTTATTTACTTACAACTCAAGAATTACAACTCGATACTTAGAACAATATATGACTCTATATAAATGCCTCCAGCGGTATACCGGATGTGCAATGACTCAAGAGTGACATGTATGAAAGAATTACAAATGGTGGCTTTTGCCACAAATACGATGTCAACTACATGATCATGCAAAGCAATATGACAATGATGAAGCGTGTCATAATAAATGGAACGATAGATAGTTTCATGGCAATATATCTTAGAATGGCTTTGGAAATGCCATGATAGGTAGGTATGGTGGCTATTTTGAGGAAGGTATATGGTGCTGTATGGTACCAGCAAAAGTTGCATGGTACAAGAGAGGCTAGCAATGGTGGAAGGATGAGAGTGCATATAATCCATGGACTCAATATTAGTCATAAAGAACTCACATACTTATTGCAAAAATCTATTAGTCATCGAAACCAAGAACTACGCGCATGCTGCTAGGGGAAGGGTTGGTAGGAGTTAACCATCACGCGGTCCCGACCTCCACACAAAGGATGACAATCAATAAATACCTCATGCTCCAACTTCGTTACATAATGCTTCACCATACGTGCATGCTACGGGAATCACAAACCTCAACACAAGTATTTTTCAAATTCACAATTACTCCACAAGCATGACTCTAATATCATCATCTTCATATCTCAGAACAATCATAAGGAATCAAACTTCTCATAGTATTCAATGCACTTTCTATGGAAGTTTTTATTATATCCCTCTTCGATGCCTATCATATTAGGACTAAATTTATAACCAAAGAAAATTACCATGTTGTTTAAAGACTCTCAAAATAATATAAGTGAAGCATATGAGAGTTCAACAATTTCTTCAAAATAAAACCACCGCCGTGCTCTAAAAATATATAAGTGAAGCACAAGAGCAAATGACAAACTACTCTGAAAGATATAAGTGAAGATCAATGAGTAGTTGAATAATTATGAAACTATGTGAAGACTTTCTAACATTTAATAATTTAAGATCTTGGGATATTATTCAAACAGCAAGAAAATATAAACAAAAGAAAATGACGCTCCAAGCAAAACACATATCATGTGGTGAATAAAAATATAGCTCCAAGTAAAGTTACCGATGAACAAAGACGAAAGAGGGGATGCCATCCGGGGCATCCCCAAGCTTAGGCTCTTGATTGTCCTTAACTATTACCTTGGGGTGCCTTAGTTATCCCCAAGCTTAGGCTCTTGCCACTCCTTATTCCATAGTCCGTCGAAACTTCACCAAAAACTTGAAAACTTCACAACACAAAACTCAACAGAAAACTCGTAAACTCCGTTAGTATAATAAAGCAAATCACCACTTAGGTACTGTTGTGAACTCATTCTAAATTTATATTGGTGTAATATCTAATGTATTCCAACTTCTCCATTGTTCATACCCTCCGATACTACTCATAGATTCATCAAAATAAGCAAACAACACATAGAAACAGAATCTGTTCAAAATAGAACAGTCTGTAGTAATCTGGAAACTTTCCATACATTTATAACTCTAAAAATTCTGAACAATTAGGGCAACTTAGGCAATTTGTGTACCAATCCTGTGTAAAAAATTCAGATCAAAAGCACGTTCGAGTGAACTTTCAAAATTCCTGGACGGAGTGCAAAAGATTGTGTTTTTTGCACAAAATCAAGTCAACTATCATCCATACTATCCCAAAGGCTTTACTTGGCACTTTATTGAAACAAAAACTATAAAACATGATTACTACAGTAGCTTAATCATATGAACACACAAAAACAGTAGGGGTAAATATTGGGTAGTCTCCCAACAAGCGCTTTTCTTTAATGCCTTTTTAGCTAGGTGAGGGAGTCCTGGACTAGGGGGTGTCCGAATAGCCGAACTATCATCTTCGGCCGGACTCCTGGACTATGAAGATACAAGATTGTAGACTCCGTCCTGTGTCCGGATGGGACTTTCCTTGGCGTGGAAGGCAAGCTTGGCGATACGGATATTTAGATCTCCTACCATTGTAACCAACTCTGTGTAACCCTAACCCTCTTCGGTGCCTATATAAACCGGAGGGTTTTAGTCCGTAGAGGAACAACAATGATACCATAGGCTAGCTTCTAGGGTTTAGCCTCTCTGATCTCGTGGTAGATCTACTGTTATACTACCCATATCATCAATATCAATCAAGCAGGAGTAGGGTTTTACCTCCATCGAGAGGGCCCGAACCTGGGTAAAAACATCGTGTCCCTTGTCTCCTGTTACCATCCGCCTAGACGCATAGTTCGGGACCCCCTACCCGAGATCCGCCGGTTTTGACACCGACATTGGTGCTTTCATTGAGAGTTCCTCTGTGTCGTCATATTTAGGCCCGATGGCTTCTCCGATCATCAACAACGATGCGGTCCAGGGTGAGACTTTTCTCCCCGGACAGATCTTCGTATTCGGCGGCTTTGCACTGCAGGCCAATTCGCTTGGCCATCTGGAGCAGATTGAAAGCTACGCCCCTGGCCATCAGGTCAGATTTGGAAGTTTGAACTACATGGCTGACGTCCGCGGAGACTTGATCTTCGACGGGTTCGAGCCACAGCCAAGTGCGCCGCACTGTCACGATGGGCATGATCTAGCTCTGCTGCCGAACAGTGCCCTGGAGGACGGGTGGCTGGACACCGCCTCGGGGGCTGCTATCTCTACGGCGACGGAGCCGAACACCAACCCTGTCCTTTGCGAAGCTCGTGACTCCAAGGTGCCGGACTCCTCTCCGGACTCCAAACCTCCCGCGCCCCTGCCAATCAAATCTGATTGGGCGCCGGTCATGGAGTTCACCGCCGCGGACATCTTTCAGCACTCGCTCTTTGGCGACATCCTGAACTCGCTAAAGTCTCTCTCTTTATCAGGAGAGCCTTGGCCGGACTATCGTCAGGAAGGTTGGGATGCGGACGACAAAGAAATTCAAAACCCACCCACCACCCACTTCGTAGCCACTGTCGATGATTTAACCGACATGCTCGACTTCGACTCTGAAGACATCGACGGTATGGACGACGATGCAGGAGACGACCAAGAACCAGCGCCTACAGGGCACTGGAAGGCCACCTCGTCATACGACATTTACATGGTGGACATCCCAAAAGATGGGAATGGCGATGGAACAACGGAGGATGACCCCTCCAAGAAATAGCCTAAGCGCCGGCGTCAGCGCGCCGCTCTAAATCGCGCCACAGTAAAAACGGCGATTCCGGCAATAGAGACAATAACACCCCGGACAGTGCCGAAGACAATCCCCTCCAGCAGGATTCAGCACAGGAGGATGGAGAAGCCAGCCCGCATGAGAGAGCGGCAGACAGAGAGGTAGAGGACGATAATTACATGCCTCCCTCCGAAGACGAGGCAAGCCTCGACGATGACGAATTTGTCGTGCCCGAGGATCCCATCGAACAAGAGCGTTTCAAACGCAGGCTTATGGCCACGACAAGCAGCCTTAAGAAAAAGAAGCAACAACTTAGAGCTGACCAAGATTTGCTAGCCGACAGATGGACTGAAATCCTGGCGGCCGAAGAGTACGAACTCGAACGCCCCTCCAAGAGTTACCCAAAACGCAGGCTGCTACCCCGATTAGAGGAGGAAGCACTTAAACCTACATCACCAGCACATGATACGGCCGACCGGCCACCTCGTGGCCACGACAGAGAGGCCTTTCGGCCCTCCACTCAATCTGCACCCCGGCGCCGCTCAAAACATACCAAGACGCGGGAAAACGGGCCAGACCCATGGGATATACTGGAGGACAAGGCAAGGCAAATAAGATCGATCTACGGATCGCGTGGGCGCCCCACGATACGTGATGATAACCGTCACGCCAGATATGGCAATTCCGGCCGGGCCGAACACAGTAGACAAAGCTCATTTGAGCTGCATCGTGATATAGCCCAATACAGAGGCGCCGCACACCCACTATGCTTCACAGACAAAGTGATGGATCATCAAATCCCCGAGGGTTTCAAACCTGTAAACATCGAATCATACGATGGCACAACAGATCCCGCGGTCTGGATCGAGGACTATCTGAAGGAAATATGCCCTAGAGGCAATAATAAAGTTATTATTTATTTCCTTATTTCATGATAAATGTTTATTATTCATGCTAGAATTGTATTAACCGGAAACATAATACATGTGTGAATACATAGACAAACATAGTGTCACTAGTATGCCTCTACTTGACTAGCTCATTATTCAAAGATGGTTAAGTTTCCTAACCATAGACATGAGTTGTCATTTGATTAATGGGATCACATCATTAGGAGAATGATGTGATTTACTTGACCCATTCCGTTAGCTTAGCACTTGATCCTTTAGTATGTTGCTATTGCTTTCTTCATGAATTATACATGTTCCTATGACTATGAGACTATGCAACTCCCGTTTACCGGAGGAACACTTTGTGTGCTACCAAACGTCACAACATAACTGGGTGATTATAAAGGAGCTCTACAGGTGTCTCCGAAGGTACATGTTGAGTTGGCATATTTCGAGATTAGGATTTGTCACTCCGATTGTCGGAGAGGTATCTCTGGGCCCACTCGGTAATGCACATCACTATAAGCCTTGCAAGCAATGTGACTAATGAGTTAGTTGCGGGATGATGCATTACGGAACGAGTAAAGAGACTTGCTGATAACGAGATTGAACTAGGTATTGAGATACCGACGATCGAATCTCGGGCAAGTAACATACCGATGACAAAGGGAACAACGTATGTTGTTATGCGGTTTCACGATAAAGATCTTCGTAGAATATGTGGGAGCCAATATGAGCATCCAGGTTCTGCTATTGGTTATTGACTGGAGACGTGTCTCGGTCATGTCTACATAGTTCTCGAACCCGTAGGGTCCGCACGCTTAAGGTTTCGATGACAGTTTTATTATGAGTTTATGAGTTTTGATGTACCTAAGGAGTTCGGAGTCCCGTATGAGATCGGGGACATGACGAGGAATCTCGAAATGGTCGAGACGTAAAGATCGATATATTGGACGACTATATTCGGACTTCGGAAAGGTTCCGAGTGATTCGGGTATTTTTCAGAGTACCGGAGAGTTACGGGAATTCGCCGGGAGAAGTATTGGGCCTTATTGGGCCATACGGGAAAGAGAGAGGGGCTGCCTAGGGCAGGCCGCGCCCCCTCCCAAGGCCTAGTCCGAATTGGACAAGGGGGAGGGGCTGCGCCCCCTCCTTCCTTCCCTTCTCTTTTCCCTTTCCTTCTCTCCTACTCCTACTACATGGAAGGGCTCCTAGTTCTACTAGGAAAAGGGGAATCCTACTCCCGGTGGAGTAGGACTCCCCTAGGGTGCGCCATAGAGAGGGCCGGCCCTCTCCCTCCTTCACTCCTTTATATACGGGGGCAGGGGGCACCCCATAGACACACAAGTTGATCTTCGTGATTGTTCCTTAGCCGTGTGCGGTGCCCCCCTCCACCATATTCCACCTCGGTCATATCGTTGCGGTGCTTAGGCGAAGCCATGCGTCGGTAGAACATCATCATCGTCACCACGCCATCGTGCTGACTGAACTCATCCCCGACACCCTGCTGGATCGGAGTCCGGGGATCGTCATCGAGCTGAACGTGTGCTGAACTCGGAGGTGCCGTACGTTCGGTACTTGGATCGGTCAGATCGTGAAGACGTACGACTACATCAACCGCGTTGTCATAACGCTTCCGCTTACGGTCTACGAGGGTACGTGGACAACACTCTCCCCTCTCATTGCTATGCATCACCATGATCTTGCGTGTGCGTAGGAATTTTTTTGAAATTACTACGTTCCCCAACAGTGGCATCCGAGCCTAGGTTTTATGCGTTGATGTTATATGCACGAGTAGAACACAAGTGAGTTGTGGGCGATACAAGTCATACTGCTTACCAGCATGTCATATTTTGGTTCAGCGGTATTGTTGGATGAAGTGGCCCGGACCGACATTACGCGTACGCTTACGCGAGACTGGTTTTACCGCCGTGCTTTGCACACAGGTGACTAGCGGGTGTCAGTTTCTCCAACTTTAGTTGAACCGAGTGTGGCTACGCCCGGTCCTTGCGAAGGTTAAAACAGCACTAACTTGACGAACTATCATTGTGGTTTTGATGCGTAGGTAAGAACGGTTCTTGCTCAGCCCGTAGCAGCCACGTAAAATTTGCAACAACAAAGTATAGGACGTCTAACTTGTTTTTGCAGGGCATGTTGTGATGTGATATGGTCAAGACGTGATGAGATATAAATTTTTGTATGAGATGATCATGTTTTGTTGAAGTTATCGGCAACTGGCAGAAGCCTTATGGTTGTCTCTTTATTGCATAAGATGCAAGCACCAAATAATTGCTTTACTTTATCGCTATGCGATAGCAATAGTTGCAAGAGCAATAGTTGGCGAGATGACCATGTGACGACACATTGATATAGATCAAGATGATGGAGATCATGGTGTCGTGCCGGTGACGATAGAGATCATGACAGTACTTTGGATATGGAGATCAAAGGCGCAAGATGATCATGGCCATATCATGTCACATATTTTGATTGCATATGATGTTTATCTTTTATACATCTTATTTTGCTTAGTTTGACGGTAGCATTTTAAGATGATCTCTCACTAATTATCAAGAAGTGTTCTCCCTGAGTATGCACCGTTGCGAAAGTTCTTCGTGCTGAGACACCACGTGATGATCGGGTGTGATAGGCTCTATGTTCAAATACAATGGGTGCAAAACAGTTGCACACGCGGAATACTCAGGTTAAACTTGACGAGCCTAGCATATAACAGATATGGCCTCGGAACACGGAGACCGAAAGGTCGAGCATGAATCATATAGTAGATATGATCAACATATTGATGTTCACCGTTGAAACTACTCCATCTCACGTGATGATCGGACATGGTGTAGTTGATATGGATCACGTAATCACTTAGAGGATTAGAGGGATGTCTATCTAAGTGGGAGTTCTTTAGTAATATGATTAATTGAACTTAAATTTATCATGAACTTAGTCCTGGTAGTATTTTGCAAATTATGTTGTAGATCAATAGCTTGTGTTGTTGCTTTCATATGTTTATTTTGATATGTTCCTAGAGAAAATTGTGTTGAAAGATGTTAGTAGCAATGATGCGGATTGGATCCGTGATCTGAGGTTTATCCACATTGCTGCATAGAAGAATTATGTCCTTAATGCACCGCTAGGTGACGGACCTATTGTAGGAGCAGATGCAGACGTTATGAACGTTTGGCTAGCTCAATATGATGACTACTTAATAGTTTAGTGCACCATGCTTAACAACTTAGAATCGGGACTTCAAAGACGTTTTGAACGTCATGGACCATATGAAATGTTCCAGGAGTTGAAGTTAATATTTCAAGCAAATACCCGAGTTGAGAGATATGAAGTCTCCAACAAGTTCTATGGCTAAAAGATGGAGGAGAATCGCTCAACTAGTGAGCATGTGCTCAGATTGTCTGGGCACTACAATCGCTTGAATCAAGTGGGAATTAATCTTCTAGATAAGATAGTGATTGACAGAGTTCTCTAGTCACCATCACCAAGTTAGTAGAACTTTGTGATGAACTATAGTATGCAAGGGATGACGAAAACGATTCCCGAGCTCTTCGTGATGTTGAAATCGACGAAGGTAGAAATCAAGAAAGAGCATCAAGTGTTGATGATTGACAAGACCACTAGTTTCAAGAAAAGGGCAAAGGGAAAGAAAGGGAAACTTCAAGTAGAATGGCAAACAAGTTGTCACTCCCGTGAAGAAGACCAAAGATGGACCAAAGCCTGAAACTGAGTGCTTACACTGCAAAGGGAATGGTCACTGGGAGCGGAAATGCCCTGAATATTTGGTGGATAAGAAGGATGGCAAAGTGAACAAGGGTATGTTTGATATACAGGTTATTGATGTGTGCCTTACTAGTGTTTATAGTAGCCCCTGAGTATTTGATACTTGTTCAGTTGCTAAGATTAGTAACTCGAAACAGGAGTTACAGAATAAACAGAGACTAGTTGAAGGGGAAGTGACGATGAGTGTTGGAAGTAGTTCCAAGATTGATATGATCATCATCGCACACTCCCTATACTTTTGGGATTAGTGTTAAACCTAAATAAATGTTATTTGGCGTTTGAGTTGAGCATGAATATGATTTGATCATGTTTATTGCGATATGGTTATTCATTTAAAGTCAAAGAATAATTGTTGTTCTGTTTACATGAATAAAACCTTCGATGGTTATACACCCAATGAAAATAGTTTGTTGGATCTCGATCATAGTGATACACATATTCATAATATTGATGCCAAAAGATGCAAAGTTAATAATGATAGTGCAACTTATTTGTGGCACTACCGTTTGGGTCATATCGGTGTAAAGCGCATGAAGAAACTCCATAAAGATGGATTTTCGGAATCACTTGGTTATGAATCATTTGATGCTTGCGAACCGTGCCTTTTGGGCAAGATGACTAAAACTCTGTTCTCCAGAACAATGGAACAAGCTACTGACTTATTGGAAATAATACATACCAATGTATGTGATCCAATGAGTGTTGATGCTCGTGGCAAGTATCGTTATTTTCTGACCTTCACAAGATGATTTGAGCAGATATGGGTATATCTACTTGATGAAACATAAGTCTGAAATAGTTGAAAGGTTCAAAGAATTTCAGAGTGAAGTGGAAAAATCATCGTAACAAGAAAATAAAATTTCTGCGATCTGATCGCGGAGACGAATATTTGAGTTACGAGTTTGGTCTTCAATTAAAACAATGTGGAATAGTTTCACAGCTCACGCCACCTGGAACATCACAACGTTATGGTGTGTCCGAACGTCATAACCGCACTTTATTGGATATGGTGCGATCTATGATGTCTCTTACTGATTTACCACTATTGTTTTGGGGTTATGCATTAGAGACAACTGCATTCACGTTAAAAGGGCACCATCTAAATCGTTGAGACGACACCATATGAACTGTGGTTTAGCAGGAAACCCAAGTTGTCGTTTCTTAAAGTTTGGGGCTGCGATGCTTATGTGAGAAAGTTTCATCCTGATAAGTTCAAACCCAAATTGGATAAGTGCGTCTTCATAGAATACCCAAAGGAAATTGTTGGGTACACCTTCTATCACAGATCCGAAGGCAAGATATTCGTTGCTAAAAGTGGATCCTTTCTAGAGAAGGAGTTTCTCTTGAAAGAAGTGAGTGGGAGGAAAGTAGAAATTGATGAGGTAACTGTACCTTCTCCCGAATTGGAAAAATAGTTCATCACTTAAATCAGTTCCAGTGATTCCTACACCAATTAGTGAGGAAGCTTATGATGATGATCATGAAACTTCAGATCAAGTTGCTACAGAACCTCGTAGGTCTTCCAGAGTACGATCCGCACCAGAGTGGTACGGTAATCCTATTCTGAAAGTCATGTTACTAGACCATGATAAACCTACGAACTATGAGGAAGCAATGATGAGCCCAGATTCCGCAAAATGGCTGGAGGCCATGAAATCTGAGATAGGATCCATGTATGAGAACAAAGTGTGGACTTTGGTGGACTTGCCCGATGATCGACAAGCCATAGAAAATAAATGGATCTTCAAGAGGAAGATGGACGTTGATAGTAGTGTTACTATCTACAAAGCTCGACTTGTCGCAAAAAGGTTTTTTCAACAAGTTTAAGGTGTTGAATACAATGAGATTTTCTCACTCGTATCGATGCTTAAGTCTGTCAGAATCATGTTAGCAATTGCCATATTTAATGAAATCTGGCAAATGGATGTCAAAACTGCATTCCTTAATGGTTTTCTTAAAGAAGAATTGCATATGATGCAACCAGAAGGTTTTGTCAATCCTAAAGGTGCTAACAAAATGTGCAAGCTCCAACAATCCATCTATGGACTGGTGCAAGCATCTCAGAGTTGGAATATACGCTTTGATAAGTTGATCAAAGCACATAGTTTTATACAGACTTGCGGTGAAGCGTGTATTTACAATAAAGTGAGTGGGAGCACTACCTCCTTTCTGATAAATATATGTGAGTAACATATTGTTGATCAGAAATGGTGTAGAATTTTTCTGGAAAGCATAAAGGAGTATTTGAAAGGAGTTCTTTAAAAGAAAGACCTCAGTAAAGCTACTTAAATATTGAGCATCAAGATCTATTGAGATAGATCAAGACGCTTGATAAGCTTTTCAATAAATACATACCTTATCAAGATTTTGAAGTAGTTCAAAATGGAACAGTCAAAGAAAGAGTTCTTGCCTGTGTTGCAAAGGTGTGAAATTGAGTAAGACTCAAATTCCGACCACGACAGAAAATAGAAAAGAGAATGAAAGTCATTCCCTATGCCTCAGTCATAGGTTCTATAAAGTATGCTATGCTATGTACCAGACCTATTGTATACCTTGCTCTGAATTTGGCAAGGGAGTACAATAGTGATATAGGAGTAGATCACTAGACATTGGCCAAGAATATCCTTAGTGAGGACTAAGGAAATATTTCTCGATTATGGAGGTGATAGAAGAGCCAATTGTAAAGAGTAACATCGGTGCAAGCTTTTACACCGATCCAGATGACTCTAAGTCTCAATCTGGATACATATTGAAAGTGAGAGCAATTAGCTAGAGTAGCTCCGTGCAGAGCATTGTAGACATAGAATATTTGCAAAATACACACGGCTCTGAATATGACAGTCCCGTTGACTAAGCTTCTCTCATGAGCAAAACATGATCACACCTTAGTACTCTTTGGGTGTTAATCACATAGCGATGTGAACTAGATTATTGACTCTAGTAAACCCTTTGGGTGTTGGTCACATGACGATGTGAACTATGGGTGTTAATCATATACAGATATGAATATTGATGTTAAATCACATGGCGATGTGAACTAGATTATTGACTCTAGTGCAAGTGGGAGACTGAAGGAAATATGCCCTAGAGGCAATAATAAAGTTATTATTTATTTCCTTATTTCATGATAAATGTTTATAATTCATGCTAGAATTGTATTAACCGGAAACATAATACATGTGTGAATACATAGACAAACATAGTGTCACTAGTATGCCTCGACTTGACTAGCTCGTTATTCAAAGATGGTTAAGTTTCCTAACCATAGACATGAGTTGTCATTTGACTAACGGGATCACACCATTAGGAGAATGATGTGATTGACTTGACCCATTCCGTTAGCTTAGCACTTGATCGTTTAGTATGTTGCTATTGCTTTCTTCATGACTTATACATGTTCCTGTTACTACAAGATTATGCAACTCCCGTTTACCAGACGAACACTTTGTGTGCTACCAAACGTCACAACGTAACTGGGTGATTATAAAGGAGCTCTACAGGTGTCTCCGAAGGTACATGTTGAGTTGGCGTATTTCGAGATTAGGATTTGTCACTCCGATTGTCGGAGAGGTATCTCTGGGCCCACTCCGTAATGCACATCACTATAAGCCTTGCAAGCAATGTGACTAATGAGTTAGTTGCAGGATGATGCATTACGGAATGAGTAAAGAGACTTGCCGATAATGAGATTGAACTAGGTATTGAGATACCGCGATCGAATCTCGGGCAAGTAACATACCGATAACAAAGGGAACAACGTATGTTGTTATGCGGTTTGACCGATAAAGATCTTCATAGAATATGTGGGAGCCAATATGAGCATCCAGGTTCCGCTATTGGTTATTGACTGGAGACGTGTCTCGGTCATGTCTACATAGTTCTCGAACCCGTAGGGTCCGCACGCTTAAGGTTTCGATGACATTTTTATTATGAGTTTATGAGTTTTGATGTACCGAAGGAGTTTGGAGTCCTGGATGAGATCGGGGACATGACGAGGAGTCTCGAAATGGTCGAGATGTAAAGATCGATATATTGGACGACTATAGAAAGGTTTCAAGTGATTCGGGTATTTTTCGGAGTACCGGAGAGTTACGGGAATTCGCCGAGAGAAGTATTGGGCCTTATTGGGACATACGGGAAAGAGAGAGGGGCTGCCTAGGGCAGGCCGCGCGCACCCCCAAGGCCTAGTCCGAATTGGACTAGGGGGAGGGGCTGCGCCCCCTCCTTCCTTCCCTTCTCTTTTCCCTTTCCTTCTCTCCTACTCCTACTACATGGAAGGGCTCCTAGTTCTACTAGGAAAAGGGGAATCCTACTCCCGGTGGGAGTAGGACTCCCCTAGGGCGCGCCATAGAGAGGGCCGGCCCTCTCCCTCCTTCACTCCTTTATATACAGGGGCAGGGGGCACCCCATAGACACACAAGTTGATCTTCGTGATCGTTCCTTAGCCGTGTGCGGTGCCCCCCTCCACCATATTCCACCTCGGTCATATCGTTGCGGTGCTTAGGCGAAGCCCTGCGTCGGTAGAACATCATCATCGTCACCATGCCATCGTGCTGACTGAACTCATCCCCGACACCCTGCCGCATCGGAGTCCGGGGATCATCATCGAGCTGAACGTGTGCTGAACTCGGAGGTGCCGTACGTTCGGTACTTGGATCGGTCGGATCGTGAAGACGTACGACTACATCATCCGCGTTGTCATAACGCTTCCGCTTATGGTCTACGAGGGTATGTGGACCACACTCTCCCCTCTCGTTGCTATGCATCACCATGATCTTGCGTGTGCGTAGGATTTTTTTTGAAATTACTAAGTTCCCCAACACTATCTCCTCAATATCCACATGACCCGCGGTGAAGATCTACACGCCATCAAATACTTCCCACTCAAGCTTAAAGGACCAGCTCGGCATTGGCTTAATAGCTTGCCAGCAGAGTCAATCGGTTGTTGGGAAGACTTGGAAGCCACATTCCTCGACAACTTCTAGGGCACCTATGTGCGACCACCAGACGCCGATGACCTAAGCCACATAATTCAGCAGCCAGAGGAATCGGCCAGACAATTCTGGACACGGTTCCTAACCAAGAAAAATCAAATTGTTGACTGTCCAGATGCAGAGGCCCTTGCAGCCTTCAAACATAACATCCGCGACAAGTGGCTTGCCCGACACCTAGGACAGGAAAAGCCGAAATCCATGGCAGCCCTCACAACACTCATGACTCGCTTCTGCGCGGGAGAGGATAGCTGGCTAGCTCGTAGTAACAACATGACCAAGAGCCCTGGTAATTCGGATACCAAGGACAGCAACGGCAGGTCGCATCGCAACAAGCACAAGCGCCGCATTAACGGCGATAATGTTGAGGATACGGTAGTCAATGCCGGATTCAGGGGCTCCAAACCCGGTCAGCGGAAAAAGCCATTCAAAAGAAATACTCCGGGCCCGTCCAATTTGGACCGAATACTCGATCGCTCGTGCCAGATACACGGCACCCCCGAAAAACCAGCCAATCAGACCAACAGGGATTGTTGGGTGTTCAAGCAGGCAGGCAAGCTAACAGCCGAAAACAATGACAAGGGGTTGCATAGCGATAACGAGGAGGAGCCCCGGCCGCCGAACAATAGAGGACATAAGGGCTTTCCCCCACAAGTGCGGACGGTGAACATGATATACGCAACCCACATACCCAAAAGGGAGCGGAAGCGTGCACTAAGGGACGTATACGCGATGGAGCCAGTCGCCCCAAAGTTCAATCCGTGGTCCTCCTGCCCGATCACTTTTGATCGAAGGGACCACCCCACTAGCATCTGCCATGGCGGATTCGCCGCATTGGTTCTAGACCCAATCGTCAACGGATTTCACCTCACTAGAGTCCTGATGGACGGCGGCAGCAGCCTGAACCTGCTTTATCAGGATACAGTGCACAAGATGGGCATAGACTCCTCAAGGATTAAACCCACAAAGACGACCTTCAAAGGCGTCATACCAGGTGTAGAGGCCAACTGTACAGGCTCAGTTACACTTGAAGTGGTCTTCGGATCACCGGATAACTTCCGAAGCAAGGAATTAATCTTCGACATAGTCCCGTTCCGCAGCGGCTATCATGCACTGCTCGGTTGAACCGCATTTGCAAAGTTCAATGCGGTGACGCAATACACATACCTCAAGCTCAAGATGCCAGGCCCTCGAGGAGTCATTACGGTCAACGGAAACATCGAACGCTCTCTCCGAACGGAGGAGCATACGGCGGCCCTCGCGGCAGAAGTACAAAGCATCCTCTTAAGGCAACTCTCGATTACGGCTATTAAACGTCCGGACACCGTCAAGCGCGCCCGGAGTAACCAACAACAAGACTGCCTGGCATGTCCCGAGCACACGTAGCAATGCGGCCCCAACCCCAGCCCTCGCGAAATTGCGAAACCAGTACTACGCGTACATAATTACACTCTGGAAATACCATGGGCATAGGGGGAGGGGCACGACCACGGTAGGCCTATAATGCGGCTCAACCACACTAGGGGCTCCCAATTGTGTCATTCTTCTTTTCTCTCTTACTTTCAGGACTCCTTTCTCAAGAAGCCCTGTCCGGCAGTAGAATCGCCGAACACACGATGCGACAGCCAGGGAAGCACAAAGCTACGTCGAGTGTCCAGGTGGTCTCTATAACGAGCAGTATACTTGTTTTACATAACATCCCGTAGCTTGCTCCTGGAGGGAGACATGTCAAATAGTCCCATCCCTTGCTTATCGCACTATTTGTATCGTTCTGCTTTTACCGCAGCTTTTTTGAATAAACAATGCATAGCTTTTGCCTATTATTGCATTCCTTTTTTTTATTTTATCTATACATGTTCACTTATGACATGTTGCACCCGTGCGTTTTTGTATGGCCAAATACACCAGGGGCTTAAGTACCCCAAAATATGGTGTGATAAGTCCGAACACTTTCACAAGTGCGGCACCCCTAACTTATAGCATTATATGCATCGGCTACGAATCATGTATTGGGTCAATAGTTGGGTTTGCCCGGCTCCCATGTTTTGGACCTTACGTTCCGTTATATCGGCTAAGGTAGCGCTGGGAGAACCACTGCGATTGTGCCCCGGTTGAGCTGGGTTAAGCACCTCAGTGGAGAAAGCTAAAACTGATCGTCATGATAGGGCGAGAGCCGGTCGCTGTTCGAGAGGTTTTTCGAGTCCCTAAAGACTTATGCCGCTTAGAGCGAGGAGTCGGCTTTGTCCGGCCCAGGCGTGGATAGCGCCCCGAACTCGGTCTTCCGAATACTAGGGGCTTCGCCGAAATTTAAAATTATAGAATTCTATGGCTAAATGAGAGTGTTCAAGCATTATAGTCCGGTTGCCTTGTTCGTTGCGTTGAGCGCCTCCCTCGAAGGACCCAAGAATGGGAAAAAGAGCGCTCAAGTTTATCCCGAACACCCCAGCACTCGTGGCATGGGGGCAGAAGCCGACGACTCGCCATCTCTCAAATTTAATAAACGGCCGCACAGAAGGTAATATTTTAAATTCACAAGAGTTGCTTAGCGCATATGAACAAGTTTTCAAGCGTACAAGATAACAAATGCGAGTTTACTCAAAAATTACATCTTTGGAGCATTCACCCGCTATAAGGCGGGCACCCTTCAGGACGCCCTGATAATACATCTCGAGCTTGCGATACTCCGTGCCCGGTGGCGGAGTGTCCGTCACAAGCTTCTCAGCGTCCATCTTGCCCCAGTGCACTTTAGCAAGGGCAAGGGCCCTACGGGCACCTTCGATGCAGACGGAGTGCTTGACGACTTCAATCCATGGATAGGCGTCCACCAGCCGCCTCACCAGCCCAAAGTAGCTCCCAGGCATGGCCTACTTCGGCCACAGCCGAACTATGAGGCCCTTCATGGCCTGTTCGGCCACCTTATGGAGATCGACCAGCTGCTTCAGCTGGTCGCTCAGGGGCACCGGGTGTCCGGCCTCAGCATACTGAGACCAGAACACCTTATCCGTCGAGCTCCCTTCCTCGGCCCGGTAGAATGCGGCAGCATCAGACACACTGCGGGGCAGATCTGCGAATGCTCCTGGAGAGCTCCGGATTCGGGTAAGTAACAAGTAATTCACTTTCACGTGCTTGCTTTGCATGAAGAATGCCTTACCCGCCGCTATCTTCTTTATTGCCTCAATTTCCTGGAGGGCTTTTTTGGGCTTTGGCCTTAGCGGCTTTGGCGCTCTCAAGGGCCGAGGCGAGCTCGGACTCTCGAGTCTTTGAGTCACGCTCCAAACTCTCGTGTTTTTTCACGAGAGCCTGGAGCTCTTGCCGCACCTCCGCCACCCGCGCCTCCTGCTTCTCTCGCTCGGTGCGTTCCGCGGCTGCATTGCTTTCGGCCCTGGACACCGCTTCCTTCAGGGTCACCACCTCGTTCGTGGCCCCTGCAATTTTCACGTTATTCCTGTTATTTTTTGCAACCACATCTTTTATATACTTCCATAAGGTATTACTTACCTTCCTTGTCCTCGAGCCGCTTCTTGGCAAGGCCGAGCTCCTTCTTGGACCGCTCGAGGCTTTGCTTCAATACATTGACCTCTGCAGTCAGTGCGGCAGAGGTCAGCAGCGCAGCCTGCATTCCCATATTGACATACTTATGTTAGACTCCTGCGTACATCTTTTTAGATCCTCAATTCGGCTTTTCTTTCCGAACACCAAACTGAGCATCAGGGGCTACTGTCTATGCGGTAATATTTTTACATATCTTAATACATACCTCAAAGCCTGTTAGAAGGCTAGCACAGGCTTCAGTCAGCCCGCTCTTGGCGGACTAAACTTTCTGGATCACCACACTCATAACAGTGCGGTGCTCCTCGTTGATGGAGGCGCCGTTAAGTGCCTCCAGCAAATTATCCGGTGCCTCCGGTTGGACGGAGGTCACCAGTGTCGCAGTCTCGCCCTTCTTATGAAGGGGCCGCCCGCCGGACTCCGGAACCACTGAAGGTTCCGGTGCGGAGTCCGGCCCAGGGCCGGACTTAGAGCCCTTTGGGGTTTGATCCCCCTCGCGCCCAAAGTTCGGGAGGTTGCCTTGCGGCACCTCTAGGACCTCCTCCTCCTGGCTGGGCCCCTTTTGGGACCCCACCTTAGTGTCGTCCGCAGCGCGAGGAGAGGATACGGCCGGAAGTGAAGTGCTATTCACTTCCGACGACGCGAGGGAGCCGCTCGTTGAAGTGTCGAGCCCGTCCTTGGGCGGGCTGCAGGGTTATGTTCGGCGTTAGGAGATTCTATACGACAAATGAAACGCCATGAGTTATTCTAGTATCCGGACACTTACGATGTCGCCAGGGGTTTAGTCCTCGGTGGCCACTCCTCTTCGCCATCATCGGCGTTGGTAGAGTAGTCCGGAGGGAGGGTCCTTCCCTTCTTGGACCCTTCGGCCTCCCCCATTGGGGCGGCCTTCCTTTTCTTCTCTCCCCCCGCTGGGGGAGAGGCCTCCTTTTCCTCCTCCTTGCCTTCGCGGGAGGAGTTTTCCTCGGAGTCGTCGGACGATGAGTCCGACAACACCTGGCGCCGGGAACTCTTTCGAGTTCCCGTGGCCTTCTTCTTGGCCTTCTTCTCCGACACCACGTAAGGTGCCGGAGCCAGCAGCCCCGTCAATTGGGTGTCCGCTGGGTCTTCTGGCAAGGGAGCTGGACAGTTAACCTGCCCGGACTTCTTTTGCCAGGCCTGTCAAAGGAAAGGGAGCTGTGATCCCGCATAGAGTCAAACTATGGAGAACAAGCGTCCTGTAAAGGATAAAATTGCTTACCTCGCCGGCATGACGTTGCGAGCTGAATCCGCGATCTTCGGTAGCGGATGCGGGAGCCTCGGCGCCCTTGAACAGCACCTTCCAGGCATCTTCATACGTAGTGTCGAAGGGCCTGCTCAAGGTTTGGTCCTGTGACGGATCAAACTCCCACAAGCTGAAGGCCCGTCGTTGGCACGGGAGGATCCGGCGGATGAGCATGAACTGGACTATGTTGACGAGCTTGATCTTCTGGTTCGCAAGGTTTTGGACGCACGTTTGGAGTCCGGTCAGCTCTTCCGAATTACCCCATGACAGGCCCTTCTCTTTCCAGGAGGTGAGCCATGTGAGGATGCCAGATCGGAACTCGGGGGCCGCTGCCCATTCAGGGTCACATGGCTCGGTGATGTACAACCACCCCGATTGCCACCCTTTGATGGTTTCCACGAAGGAGCCCTTGAGCCATATAACGTTGGGCATCTTGCCCACCATGGCGCCTCCACACTCCGCCTGCTGCCCCCCCACTACCTTTGGCTTGACTGAGGGAGTCCTGGATTGGGGGGGTGTCCGGATAGCCGGATTACCATCATCAGCCGAACTATCATCGGCCGGACTATCATCATCGACCGGACTCCAAGACTATGAAGATACAAGATTGAAGACTTCGTCCCGTGTCCGGATGGGACTTTCCTTGGTGTGGAAGGCAAGCTTGGTGATACGGATATGTAGATCTCCTACCATTGTAACCGACTCTATGTAACCCTAGCCCTCTCCGGTGTCTATATAAACCGGATGGCCCTAGTCCGTAGGACATACATTACAACAATCATACCATAGGCTAGCTTCTAGGGTTTAGCCTCCTTGATCTCGTGGTAGATCCACTCTTGTAAACATCCACAATATCAATATCAATCAAGCAGGACGTAGGGTTTTACCTCCATCAAGAGGGCCCGAACCTGGGTAAAACATCGTGTCCCTTGTCTCCTGTTACCATCCGCCTAGACGCACAGTTCGGGACCCCCTACCCGAGATCCGCCGGTTTTGACACCGACATTGGTGCTTTCATTGAGAGTTCCTCTGTGTCGTCACCGATAGGCTTGATGGCCTCTTCAATCACCAACGACGCGGTCCTGGGTGAGACTTTTCTCCCCGGACAGATCTTCGTATTCGGCGGCTTCGCTCTGCGGGCCAACTCACTTGGCCACCTGGAGTAGATCGAAAGCTACGCCCCTGGCCGTCAGGTCAGGTTTGGAAGCCTAAACTTCACGGCCGATATCCGCGGGGACTTGATCCTCGACGGATCCGAGCCACAGCCGAGCGTGCCGCACTGTCACGATGGGCACGACCTAACTCTGCCGCCGAACAGCGCCTTGGAAGCGGCATTCGAATCCACTCCGATCTATAGTCTGGATCCGATCGCGCAGATCGTGGACGGGTGGCTGGACACCGCCTCGGGGGCTGCAACTTCCATGGCGATGGAGCCGAACACTGACCTTGTCCTGCATAAAGCTCATGACTCCGAGGTGCCGGACTCTCTACCGGACTCCGACCCTCCTACGCCCGCGCCAGTCGAATCCGATTGGACGCCGGTCATGGAATTCACCGCTGCGAATATCTTTCAACACTCACCCTCCGGCGACATCTTAAATTCGCTGAAGTATCTCTCGTTATCCGGAGAGCCCTGGCCGGACTACGGCCGGGATGTTTGGGACGTGGACGACGAAGAAATTCAAAACCCACCCACCACCCACTTCGTAGCCACCGTCGACGATTTAACCGACGTGCTAAACTACGACTCCGAAGACATCGACGGTATGGACGACGATGACGGAGACAATCCAGAACCAGCACCTACAAGGCACTGGAAGGCCACCTCGTCACATGACGCATATATGGTGGATACCCCAAAAGGGAGCGAGGACGAGGATCAATGGGGCGCGGCAAAGGACAATCCCGTCGATAAACAACCAAAGCGGCGACACAAGCGCCGCCCTAAACCCCGCCTCGGCAAGAACAGCATTCCCAATGACCCAGCATTAGAGCAGGGCCAACCAGTGGACGACGAACATGCAACCAAGAAACCGTCCGGACAAGACGAACCGGATGATCAACCCCTTCCCGGAGCAACCAACAGTCCGGACAACCTCACACCGGAGCACAAAAACCTTCACAAAAGACTCGTCGCCACTGCAAGAAGTTTGAAGAAGGAAAAACGGATGCTCAAAACAGCGGAAGACATACTCAGAATGAAGTGGAACAAAATACTAAAGACCGCAAGCAAATATGGCAATGGCCATCACACAAAGAGCTACCCGAAGCGCAAGCTGCTGCCAGAATTTGACGAGGAAGCCATAGAGCCCTCACCATCAAAAAACAAAGAGGCCGCCTGGCCGGATAGACGGCCAGATGACACACAAGCCGACCTATGACCCTTGGAAAATAGACGGCCCAACTAGGTCCATCTACGGGCCAAAAAAGAGGGCCCTAGGAAGTAACACAACACGACAAGTGTCTGAAGACAGCGGCACACCCAAATACTGGGGCGTCGCACACCCGGTATGTTTCACCGATGAGGTGCTGGATCATGAATTCCCAGCAGGGTTTAAGCCCATAAACATAGAAGCATATGACGGAACAACAGACCTTGGAGTCTGGATAGAAGATTACATACTACACATACACATGGCTAGAGGAGATGATCTCCACGCCATAAAATATCTACCCCTCAAGCTCAAAGGGCCAGCTCGGCGCTGGCTCAAAAGCCTCCCAGAAAACACTGTTGGAAGTTGGGAAGAGCTTGAGGACGCATTTAGAGCAAACTTTCAAGGGACTTATGTCCGCCCTCCGGATGCAGACGATCTGAGTCACATAACTCAACAGCCCGGAGAGTCAGCGCGCAAATTCTGGAACAGGTTCCTTACCAAAAAGAACAAAGTAGTCGACTGTCCGGACGCGGAAGCCCTAACAGCTTTTAAACACAACGTACGAGATGAATGGCTCGCCAGACACCTCGGCCAAGAGAAGCCAAGAAAAATGGCCGCGCTAACGAGCCTCATGACGCGCTTTTGCGCAGGAGAAGACATCTGGCTAGCAAGATGCAGCACCAGCGACCCGAGTACATCCGAGATGAGAGATGGAAACGGAAAATCACGGCACAGGAAAGATAAGCGCCGGAATAAATAAAAACCCCAAAGAGCGCGGCGGTCAACGCCGGATTCAAAAGCTCGCGGCCAAACAATAAAACACTGCCTCTTAAGGACAACAGTGACGAGCTATCCAACTTAAACAAAATTTTGGATCAGATATGTCCGATCCACAGTACCTCCGGAAGGCCTGCAAACCATACCAACCGAAATTGTTGGGTTTTCAAACAGTCCGGCAGACTCAACGCCGAACACAAAGGGCCTGATGCGCCAAGCGAGGACGACGACGCACCACATCAGCAGAGCAACGGAAGTCAGAAGACTTTCCCACAAGAAGTCAAAACAGTAAACTCACTTCATGTGATAGTACGGAAAACCAACACGGCACTCACTAAGACAAATGCCGCACGGTCCACCCCAGCGGAACACCAGGATTGGATGTCAAAACCAATCACTTTCGACCATCGGGATTATTCTAGAAGTATCCGGAATGCAGGATGGACTACTCTAATATTGGATCCCATAATAGACGGACTGCGATTTACGCAAGTTCTGATGGACGGCGGCAGTGACTTAAACCTGCTATATCCGGACACAATCCGCAGGATGGGGATAGAACCTACTACAATTCGACATAGCCGCACTTCCTTCAAAGGAGTGGCGCCAGGCCCTTACGCCAGGTGCACAGGTTCATTATTGCTAGAAGTTGTGTTCGGGTCACCTGACAACTTCCGACGAGAAAAGCTAACCTTTCATGTCGCCCCATTTAAAAGTAGCTATCAAGCACTACTGGGACGAGAAGCTTTCGTCCGCTTTAACGCAATACCACACTACGCGTCTCTTACGCTTAAAATGCCCGGTCCATGTGTCATTATTTCATTAAAAAGGTCGGCTAAGACCCCGAACACGGCTGGACGAGTCCGGAATAAATAAGCTAGGGGCTACTTAGCCGCACACCCTTACAAGGGTTTGTGTATATAAGCTATAATGGGCTACCATATGCTCAGCTTTCTACATTTATATTTCAATTTTTTGTAACTTTTCGCACGATTTCTTTTTCAAACTAAGTTCCTCTCTTTTTACAGATGAACAACGTGCACACGCGTCCAGGATATGGCACAACGGAGACATAGGCGCAGACGTGCAGTAGGGACCCGTTTCAAGGACTCTTTTCAGACTAAGAACCTACGTAAACCTTTCTTACTGTCTCTTGTTGCTATAATCCCCTGGTTTTCCATTATAACCAGAGTGGAGGCTGGCGTTTTGGCATCGGCCACGCCAGAGGAACCTGCCCATACCTGGACACAAGGGGCTTAGGGCATCATTCTGCCCGCTATTGTAAAAGACCGAACACCTTCGGGAGTGTTCGGCGTCTCGAGTTAGGCCTTATATGCATCAGCTCCGAATCATGTCTTTGGTCAAATGTTGGGTTTGCCCGACTCCTGTGTTTTGCTGCCTTACGTTCCATATCATCGGCTAACGCGGCACTAGGAGAACTACTGCGATTGTGCCCCAGTTCGGCTGGGCGAGCGCCTCAGTAGAGAAAGCCGAAAACTGACTGTCATGATGCAGCGAGAGACTGGTCAGCCACTCGATCGACCAAGGGAATGTCTAGAATTCCTCCTCTTTGACGAAGGGCCGTTTCGCGGTCAAGCACATACGCGCCCCAAATTCGGAGAGCGCGGTGCCCCCAGGGGCTATGTCGTAGCCCCACCCTCGAACTCCATGGCTAAGTGAAAGTGATAACGCATTATAGTCCGGTTGCCTCATTTGCTACGCTACCACCTCCTTTACAGGACCGAGACATCGGATTAAGTGTGAAAATGCGCTATTTTTTGCGAACACCCCCGCACCTTGTGCGTGGGGGATGAAGCCGACGACTGCCATCTTTCAGGTTATACACACGTATACATGAACGGCCGCATAGGAGATATTACATTACTTGAATGCACAAGTATAAAAGGCGCTTACATCATAAATATTGTTTTACAACATAAAATGTTCATTTGAACGTAACATTTTTTTGAACACTGCGACTCTATTACACGAGCACCACGCAACACTTCGCCAAAATAGTGCTCGGCGGGTAACCGACTATCGTCCGAACCCAAGGTCGCAACAGCGGTGGCATCCATCTCTGTCCAATGTGTCTTCACACGAGCGAGTGCCATCCGCGCACCCTCTATGCATGCCGACCGCTTCATTGCCTTCATATGCGGCACTGCCCCAAGAAATTGCTGCAATAAGCCAAAGTAACTCTTCGGCTCGGGCCTATCCGGCCAGACATGGGTCACGATATCCGTCATGGCAAGCCCAGACAACCTATTCAGCTCAGCCCACTCGGCCAAATGGTCGGTCAGCGGAAGTGAACGCTCCGGACTATGGAATTGAGACCAAAACAGCTCTTCCGTCTCGTGATCCTTCTGGCTTCGAAAATGCACAACGGCATCCGCCGCACTCGCTGATAAGTCCATATAAGGGTCCTCCGGACCCCATAGTTGGCCCAGCTGAGCATACTTTGGATCCGTAAACCTTCGGCGTAGCAGAAAAGGCTTGCCAGCTACAATATCTCCGGCCTGGCGCAGCTCTTCCTTTATAGCCCGCATCACAGAGCGGGCATCCTTGGCTTCGGCGGTGGCCTTCCCCAGGTCTTCTTGCACCACCAGGCGCTCCTTCTCAAGAGCCTCATTGCGGTCGGTAGCATCTTTTAACTTTTACGGCCATTTCAGCCATCTCTTTCCTGCTTCGGCAGTGTGCGGCCCTTTCGGCCGCTAACTCTTCGGCCGCCCTCGAGGCCGCCGCATCACTCCTTCTGGCCTGCTCCTTGGCTTGAGCAAGTTCGGCCCGAAGGCTCTCCGCAGCAGCGGCGCTATCTGCATTTCACACACATGTAAGGAGACGGCTTCGGCTCCCTTACCAAGTGACCGCACAGGAACACTTACCTTGCGACTCATCAAGCCGCCTGTTGACCAGTGTGATGTCCGCATCCGCAACGGTGAGTTGCCGCTTTAGTTCGGCAACTTCATCAATCCGGCCGGCCCCCGGACGATCCGCCACCTATATAGGTATGGCAAAAATTTAAACCTGCGATTTTGATCCTCGGCACGCTGTCGCTTTCGACAACCTACCGAGTCTCAGGGGCTACTACCCATACAGGGCGCATTCTATATGCAAAACTGTCCAAAGGTGTGTCATTTTTACGTACCTCAAACCCCGCCAGCAAACTACTGACGGCATTATGCAACCCGCCTTTGGCGGTTGAAATCCTTTCAATCACCACACTCATCAGTGCGTGGTGATCTTCTGAGATAGACGCCTTCTCAAGCAGATCCTTCAGCCGTACACTGGCTGGCGCCGAACAATCCGGCTTCGCCAAACCTGGGGGCTTCCTCCTTGACGACACTTCCGGCTCATCCACCCTATCCGACGGCGCCCCGGACGGAGGCGTTTCGCTCTCCACCATATCCGGACGAAGGTCCCCCGAAGTCGAGCTCATTTGCGAAGGACGGAGATCCGAACTATAAGGTAAAAACTTTAGTTATCCTCAGAATCACAAATAGGGATGCCCTTTGCTATAAAAATCCTTTCTTTTTACTTACGGCTCGTCGGAGGGCTGATCCTTTAAGGGAGACTGTGCGGCCGGGGCCTCCCCGGACGCAGGACCCTCTGGCGAAGATTTCTTCCCCCGTTTAGGGGCCTTGGCCCCCAGGTCCTCGGAGGCAATCCTCTTCTCCCCTTGGAGGGAGGGATTCTCGATCCCCCCTCTTTCAAAAGCCTCCTTAGGCGAGGCAGTAGCTTTTTCACTTTCCCCTTCACCTTCCTCTGGAGGCGCAACCTCCAACATCCGGACCAGCGTGGAACCCGGCGCGGTCTCTGGGAGGGGGGCCGGACACCATATTAATTTTGCTCCCGCTATCCATTCCTGTTTAGAAGGAAGTGGGTCATAAGGTGGACCACCAAAGGGCAAACAAATGATGTGTCCGGACTCGGAGCTACTTACCTGAGTATCCGGGCGATTGCAGCTTAGGCCAGCATCCTCGGTCAGTTCCGGACGCACCTCTTGCGATCCGAAGAATAATTTGTACATCTCCAGGGGTGTCGTACCCATGAAATGTTGAAGAATCCGAGGTCCCTCCGGATTAAATTCCCATAGTTGGAGAGGACGGCGTTTGCAGGGCAAATAACGCCTGATCAGCATAACCTGCATCACCATGACCAGATCGATCTCCCTCGCCTGGAGATCTCGAATTCGACCCTGCAATAGGGGCACGTCCTTTGACGGCCCCCAGTTGAGCCCTTGGTTGACCCACGACATCAACCGTTGTGGAGGTCCTAGGCGGAATAAGGGCGGCGGCTTTTGTTTGCGGCCCCTTGGAACGGTGATATAGAACCACTCTTGCTGCCACAAGCCGAGCTCCTCTTGGAAGGAGCCTGCGGGCCACGGGGCGTCGGCCCTCCTGCTGACGGCCGCCCCGCCGCACTCCGCTTGACGCCCCCCAATCATCTTCGGCGTCACATTGAAGGTCTTCAGCCACAAGCCGAAGTGAGGGGTGACGTGGAGGAATGCTTCGCAGACGACGATAAACGCGGAGATATGGAGGATGGACTCCGGAGCCAAATCGTGGAATTCCAACCCATAGTAGAACATGAGCCCTCTCACGAAAGGATCTATCGGGAAGCCTAAACCCCGACGGAGGTGGGATACAAAGACGACATACTCGCCGGGCTCGGGGGTGGGGATGGCCTGCCCTTCTGCAGGCAACCTGTGCGAAATCTCGTAAGTCAGGTACTTGGCTTCCCGCAGCTTTAGCACGTCCTCCTCCGTGACGGAGGAAGGCATCCACCGGCCCTGGAGGTCGGAGCCGGACATTGTTGAAGGTCTGAAGTGCTCGAATCTGGAGCTCTAGGTGCTGGAACTTGGGGCGGGAGGAGGATTTGATGGAGGGTTGAAGAAAAGAAACGAGCCTTGGTCCCGTTATAAAGAAGGGAAATACCAAGAGCCTTCTCCGTGACCGTTCGGGACTCTCCTTCGATAGAGGGGGCGTGGCGACGGGCGCGGTTGGGTTACCCACGTCCGTATTGATGAGAATCCCGGATTAAGGGGAAACACGATCTCTGCTTCAACAAGACGTGCCAAGGAAACCGCTTCGCTAAATGCGCTGAGGTGGTAAAATAAAAAACATAATACCTTGGTAGTGGTGTGACGTCACGCTGCAAAAAACGTCAGCAGATTGAACTTGTGTATATTTGTATATTATTCTCTCTACGGTGGAATGTGGAATTTATTTTGCAGAGCCGGACACTATCCTGGTGTTCACAATCTTCTATGAATTATTCGGAGGAGGAACCCGCCTTGCAATGCCGAACAATATGCACGCCGGACTCATCGTCATTGAAGCCTGGTTCAGGGGCTACTGAGGGAGTCCTGGATTGGGGGGGGGGGTGTCCGGATAGCCGGATTACCATCATCAGCCGAACTATCATCGGCCGGACTATCATCATCGACCGGACTCCAAGACTATGAAGATACAAGATTGAAGACTTCGTCCCGTGTCCGGATGGGACTTTCCTTGGCGTGGAAGGCAAGCTTGGCGATACGGATATGTAGATCTCCTACCATTGTAACTGACTCTATGTAACCCTAGCCCTCTCCGGTGTCTATATAAACCGGATGGCCCTAGTCCGTAGGACAAACATTACAACAATCATACCATAGGCTAGCTTCTAGGGTTTAGCCTCCTTGATCTCGTGGTAGATCCACTCTTGTAAACATCCACAATATCAATATCAATCAAGTAGGACGTAGGGTTTTACCTCCATCAAGAGGGCCCGAACCTGGGTAAAACATCGTGTCCCTTGTCTCCTGTTACCATCCGCCTAGACGCACAGTTTGGGACCCCCTACCCGAGATCCGCTGGTTTTGACACCGACATTGACATTGAAGGTCTTCAGCCATAAGCCGAAGTGGGGCTTGATGCGGAGAAAGGCCTCACACACGACAATGAACGCCGAGATGTTGAGGATATAATTCGGGGCCAGACCGTGGAAATCCAGGCCGTAGTAGAACATGAGCCCCGGACAAATGGGCGAAGTGGAAAACCTAGTCTGCGGAGGAAGTGGGTGAGGAACACCACCCTCTCATGGGGCCCGGGGGTGGGGATGAGCTTCCCCTTGTCGGGGAGCCGATGCGTGATGTCGCCGGACAAGTATCCGGCCTTCCGCAGCCTCTTGATGTGCCCCTCCGTGACGGAGGAGGCCATCCACTTGCCTCTTGCTTAGGATATGGCTGGGGAAGGTTGAGGCGAGATGTGCGAACTTGGGCGCTGGATCTCGAGTGCGCGGAAATGGATAAGCAAAGGAGGAAGAAGGCGTAGGTAAAAAGGTCGATCCTTATCCCCTTATATGGACGGACGAAACTATGCGTCCCCACCGGCCTGGTAAAACTCGCTTATCTCCCAAGCGCCGTGATCAATGGCGCGGTTGGGTTACCCACGCCCGTATTAATGAGAATCCCGGAATAAGGGGACACGATCTCTGCTTTGACAAGACGTGCCAAGGAAACCGCCTCGCTAAACGCGCTGAGGTGGGACAGTAAAAACGATTCGAATAAAGGCTTGGCCGTGGTATGATGTCACGCAACAGAATACGTCAGCAGATTGAATTTTTGTAAACATTATTCTCTCTACGGTGGTATGTGGAGCTTATTTTGCAGAGCCGGACACTATCCTTGTGTTCAAAATCTTCTATGAAGTATTCGGAGGAGGAACCCGCCTTGCAATGCCGAAGACAATATGCGCGCCGGACTCGTCGTCATTGAAGCCTGGTTCAGGGGCTACTAAGGGAGTCCTGGACTAGGGGGTGTCCGGATAGCCAGACTATCATCTTCGGCTGGACTCCTGGACTATGAAGATACAAGATTGAAGACTCCGTCCCGTGTCCGGATGGGACTTTCCTTGGCGTGGAAGGCAAGCTTGGCGATACGGATATGTAGATATCCTACCATTGTAACCGACTCTGTGTAACCCTAACCCTCTTTGGTGCCTATATAAACCGAAGGGTTTTAGTCCGTAGAGGAACAACAATGATACCATAGGCTAGCTTCTAGGGTTTAGCCTCTCTGATCTCGTGGTAGATCTACTCTTGTACTACCCATATCATCAATATCAATCAAGCAAGAGTAGGGTTTTACCTCCATCGAGAGGGCCCGAACCTGGGTAAAAACATCGTGTCCCTTGTCTCCTGTTACCATCCGCCTAGACGCACAGTTTGGGACCCCCTACCCGAGATCCGCCGGTTTTGACACCGACACTAGGCATGATGATTTCAATGATGCTCACATAACAGATAAGAATTGAAACATAATGGGAGCATCATGAAGCATATGACTTACACATTTAAGTCTAACCCACTTCCTATGCATAGGGATTTTGTGAGCAAACAATTTGTGGGAACAAGAATCAACTAGCATAGGAAGGTAAAACAAGGATAACTTCAAGATTTTCAACACATAGAGAGGAAACTTGATATTATTGAAACTCCTACAAGCATATATTCCTCCGACATAATAATTTTCAGTAGCTTCGTGAATGAATTCGACAACATAACCATCACATAAAGCATTATTTTCATGATGCACAAGCATAGAAATTTTATTACTCTCCACATAAGCAAATTTCTTCTCATGCATAGTAGAGGGAGCAACCTCAACAAAATAACTATCATGTGAGGCATAATCCATTTGAAAATTAAAATCAAGATGACAAGTTTCATGGTTATCATTATTCTTTATAGCATACATGTCATCACAATATTCATCATAGCTAGCAACTTTGTTCTCATAATCAATTGGAACCTCTTCCGAAATAGTGGAATCATCACTACATAAAAGTCATGACCTCTCCAAATACACTTTCATAATTATCACAATAAGATTCAACACCCTCCAAAATAGTGGGATCATTAGTGCCTAGAGTTGACACTCTTCCAAACCCACTTTCATCAATATAATCATCATAAATAGGTGGCATGCTATCATCATAATAAATTTGCTCATCAAAACTTGGGGGACTAAAAATATCATCTTCATCAAACATAGAATCCCCAAGCTTGTAGCTTTGCATATCATTAGCATCATGGATATTCAAGGAATTCATACTAACAACATTGCAATCATGCTCAGCATTCAAAAATTTAGTGCCAAGCATTTTATAGACTTCTTCTTCTAACACTTGAGCACAATTTTCTTTTCCATCATTTTCATGAAAGACAATAAAAAGACAAAGCATATAAGGCAACCTCAATTTCATTTTTTGTAGTTTTCTTTTATAGACTAAACTAGTGATAAAACAAGAAACTAAAAGATTCAATTGCAAGATCTAAAGATATACCTTCAAGCACTTACCTCCCCGGCAACGGCGTCCGAAAATAGCGTTGTTCAGGGGATGTGAGTGCCGCTTACCTAGCCTCCCCGGCAACGGCGCCAGAAAAGAGCTTGATGTCTTCTACGTAACTTTCTTATTGTAGACTTGTGTTGGGCCTCCAAGCGTAGAGTTTTGTAGGACAATAGCAAATATCCCTCAAGTGGTTGACCTATGGTTTATCAATCTGTGGGAGGCGTAGGATGAAGATGGTCTCTTTCAAACAACCCTGCAACCAAATAAAAAAGAGTCTCTTGTGTCCCCAACACACCCAATACAATGGAAAATTGTATAGGTGCACTAGTTCGGCAAAGAGATGATGATACAAGTGTAATATGGATGGTAGATATAGGTTTTTGTAATCTGAAAAATATAATAACAGCAAGGTAGCTAGTAACAAAAGTGAGCGAAAATGGTATTGCAATGCTTCGAAACAAGGCCTAGGGTTCATACTTTCACTAGTGCAAGTTCTCTCAACAATGATAACATAATTGGATCATATAACAATCCCTCAATGTGCAAAAAAGAGTCACTCCAAAGTCACTAATTGCGGAGAACAAACGAAGAGATTATTGTAGGGGTATGAAACCGCCTCAAAGTTATTCTTTCTGATCGATCTATTGGGCTATTCCTATAAGTGTCACAAATAGCCCTAGAGTTCGTACTAAAATAACACCTTAAGACACACAGCAACCAAAACCCTAATGTCACCTAGATACTCCGATGTCACCACAAGTGTCCGTGAGTTTGATTATACGATACGCATCACACAATCTCAGATTCATCTATTCAAAACAACATAAATAATTTCAAAGAGTGCCCCAAAGTTTCTACCGGAGAGTCAAGAGGAAAACGTGTGCCAACCCCTATGCATAAGTTCACAAGGCCAAAGAACCTGCAATATGATCACGAAAAAATACATCAAGTGGATCACATGAATATCCCATTGTCATCACAGATAAGCACATGCAAGACATACATCAAGTGTTCTCAAATCCTTATAGACTCAATCTGATAAGATAACTTCAAAGGGAAAACTCAATCCATTACAAGAAGGTAGAGGGGGGGGGGGGAACATCATAAGATTCAACTATAGTAGCAAAGCTCGCGGTACATCAAGATCGTGCCAAATCAAGAACATGAGAAAGAGAGATCAAACACATAGCTAGTGTTACATACCCTCAGCCCCGAGGGTGAACTACCCCCTCCTCGTCATGGAGAGCGCCGGGATGATGAAGATGGCCGCTGGTGATGGACCCCCCTCCGCCAGGGTGCCGGAACAGGGTTCCGAGAGGTTTTTCGTGGCTACAGAGGCTTGCGGCGTCGGAACTCCCGATCTAGGTTTATTTCCGAGGGTTTCTATATTTATAGAAATTTTTGGCGTCGATAACAAGTCAGGGGGGGTCCACCATCCTGGTGGTGGCCTCCATCCTGGTGGGCATCCTAGGGAGGGGGCGCCCTCCATCCTGGTGGTGGCCTCGGGACTCTTCTGGCCCAAGTCTTTTGCTTTGGGGGCTTCTTCTGGTTCATAAAAAATCACCGTCAATTTTCAGGTCATTTGGACTCCGTTTGGTATTCCTTTTCTGTAAAACTCAAAAACAAGGAAAAACATAAACTGGCACTGGGCTCGTAGTTAATAGGTTAGTAACTAAAGTAATATAAAATAGCATATAAATGCATATAAAATATCCAATATGGATAATATAATAGCATGGATCTATCAAAAATTATGGATACGTTGGAGACGTATCATGGTGTCGGTGTACTAAAGTAGGGGCGCTCCTTTGTACCCCTTATTTGTGCACGCGCAGTCAGAGCCACGCCCACGTCCACACTTAAGGAGGGCAGAGACAGGGAATCAAAGCCGCAAGATGGGAAAAGCAACGCCAAGGCAGAGGCGTAAAGAGCAAAGACGGCGAGGTGGTTTCCCCCGGCAAGACCCTTGTCGGGCCGGCCTCCACGGCCCCGGCAAGGACCTTGCCGGCAGCTTACCCGACACTAGCGAAGCGCGCCACCCTTGGGCCCCAGTTTCTCCAGCGTTACCAACCACGTGGGGACTGGGGCTCGGGAGGCACCTCCGTGATGGCATGCAGATCTTTGTGAAGACAAGAAATACTCCGAATCAGAAGAGGATTAGAAGACGACGAACCTCGACGAGATCCTTGCCGAGGAGACCCACAAGACCCCCAGCAAGACCCTTGCCGAGGATGATCGCAACGCCACGGCAAGACCCTTGCCGGGGCCCCGGCAAGGCCCTTGCTGAGGACGCCCGCAAGGCCACAGCCAAGCCCGCACCCACCAAGCTTCTACCACCGCTCCCATGTAGTTGCCAGCCCACCAACTGGGCAAGCGCCTGCGTGTCGGCATGAGGCTTCTCGGCTAACTCAGCGCATGCCTACGTGGTGGCATGCAAATCTTCGTGAAAGCCCTACCACCGCGCCACCTTAGCAGCCTGCCAGCCTACATGGCGCCGACTGCCTCACTGGCCCAGGCACGTGTCAAGGTAGGGCGAAGCGGCAGTAAAGTGAAGGGGACACGTCAGACGCGCATTAAATGCGTCTTATCCTGTAATAGCTAGCGATAGGCTTAACCACAGTACCCCGATGCCACCTCCTGTGTGCCATTGTGGCGATCCCCTTGCCTATAAAAGGAGGCCCGAGGCATCCAGGAGAAGGATTCAGTCCCTTGGACAAGTTACGCTCACTGTAACTAGCTCAAGAACTCCAAGATCACAAATATACACACAAAAGCAGGACTATGGTATTACGCATCCTCGTGGCCCGAACCTGGGTAAACGACCTGAGTGTTTGCGCCTGACTGTTGATCCCGCTCTTCTCACCACCCCGCGCCCCGCAACCGTAGTAGGGATTCTTGTGATCCCATAGGTGTTGTTTCCCACCGACATCTTTGGCGCGCCAGGTAGGGGAAGCAGTAGTGAGAATCTGGTTTAGCAGCTAGTAGCACAGCTCCCCGTGGCCATGGCTCCCAAGAGGAAGACGACCACGGTGATCGGTACATCCGGGACCGGACGGCCTGTACTGGTGCCGACCAGTAGCGGGCCAGTCGTGGAAAGGACACATGGTGCGACCCGCGAACATCCACATCACTCTGGCAGTCCGGGCCTGGTGAGCGGCGTCGTCCGTGCACCAGGCGACGAGCCACACACCGCAAACTCCAGAGATGGAGTTGCCCCCCCCCCCCGCAGGCGGCGCGGGGCCCTTCAGGGGCGTCGTCGTGCCACCAGACGGCGGCGCGGCGACCTCCAAGACACCAACACCAGCGCCAATGGCGCGCTCTTCACAAGTTGTGCGCGACGAGCAGCGCCGCCCCGCTGGTGACCCTAGGCGCCGCCCTAGGAAGAGCGCCGCGCATCCTTCAAGTGATGAGGAGGGTGATATGTCTCTGTCGTATCTGTAATTTTTGATTGTTCCATGCCAATATTATTCAACTTTTATATACTTTTGGCAACTTTTTATACTATTTCTTGGGACTAACATATTGATCGAGTGCCCAGTGCCAGTTCCTGTCTGTTGCATGTTTTTTGTTTCGCAGAAACCCAATATCAAACGGAGTCCAAACGGGATAAAAAGGGATGGAGAATTATTTTGGAATATTTGTGATTTTTGGAAGTAAAATCAACGCGAGACGGTGCCCGAGGGGGCCAAGAGATAGGGAGGCGCGCCCCAGGGAGGTAGGCGTGCCCTGGACTCTCCTGGGTCCCCAATAAGGCGGTTGATGCTCTTCTTTTGCCGCAAGAAAGCTAATTTTACGAGAAAAATCTGGGCGAAAGACTCACCCCAATCGGAGTTATGGATCTCCGGATATTAAAGAAACGGTGAAGGGGTAGAATCTAAGAACGTAGAAACAGAGAGATAGATCCAATCTCGGAGGGGCTCTCGCCCCTCCCACGCCATGGGAGACAAGGACAAGAGGGGAAACCCTTCTCCCATCTAGGGAGAAGGTCAAGGAAGAAGAAGAAGAATAAGAAGGGGGGATCTCTTCCCCTTGCTTCCGGTGGCACCGGAACGCCGCCGGGGGCCATCATCATCACCGCGATCTTCACCAACACCTCCCTCATCTTCACCAACATCTCCATCACCTCCCCCCATCTATATTCAGCGGTCCACTCTCCCGCAACCCGCTGTACCCTCTACTTGAACATGGTGCTTTATGCTTCATATTATTTTCCAATGATGTGTTGCCATCCTATGATGTCTGAGTAGATTTTCGTTGTCCTAATGGTGATTGATGAATTGCTATGATTGGTTTGAGTTGCATGTTTTATTATTTGTGCTTTCCTATTGTTCCCTCCTTGTCGCACAAGCGTGAGGGATTCCCGCTGTAGGGTTTGCAATATGTTTAGGATTTGCTTATGGTGGGTGGCGTGAGTGAGAGAAGCACAGACCCGAATAAGTAGGTTGTTTGCGTATGGGATAAAGGGGACTTGATACTTTAATGCTATGGTTGGGCTTTACCTTAATGAATCTTTAGTAGTTGCGGATGCTTGCTAGAGTTCCAATCATAAGTGCATATGATCCAAGTAGAGAAAGTATGTTAGCTTATGCCTCTCCCTCAAATAGAATTGCAATAGTGATTACCGGTCTAGTAACATAGTCAATTGCTTAGGGACAATTCCACATCTCCTACCACCACTTTTCCACACTCGCTATATTTACTTTATTGCATCTTTATCTAAACAGCCTCTAGTTTTTATTTACGCGTTCTTTATTATCTTGCAAACCTATCCTATAACACCTACAAAGTACTTCTAGTTTCATAATTGTTCTAGGTAAAGCGAACGCCAAGCGTGCGTAGAGTCGTATCAGTGGCAGATAGGACTTGAGAGAGTATTTGTTCTACCTTTAGCTCCTCGTTGGGTTCGACACTCTTACTTATCGAAAGCGGCTACAACTATCCCGTATACTTGCGGGTTATCAAGACCTTTTTCTGGCGCCGTTGCCGAGGAGTCATAGTGTGGGGTGAATATTCTCGTGTGTGCTTGTTTGCTTTATCACTAAGTAATTTTTATTTGCTGTTCTTTGTTGTTCTTTATCTTTAGTTATGGATATGGAACATGAAATACCAAAAAAATTAGGTGTACTTGCTACTCATGGAGATGGGGTAACTCCTAAAACCCTCGATTCTCATTATGTGAGAGATATTATGTACTACTTTGATAATCCTGAGAAAACCCCATTCTAATTTATAATGGGAGACACGTTGGATCAACATGAATACTTTAGGGATTATCGCTCGACACAAAAAGGGAAACTATTATGGGACCAATTTATTATGTTGCGTTGGTATGCCCGGGATCTATGCTTGAGATATGATATTACTTGTTGCTCTAGGATGAAGGCTCCACACCTTCCCTTTTCATGCAAATTTAATGATAATGAAACCTTAGCTTCTTATGCTAATTGTATATATGATTACTATGATGTGGAACAAATAGAAGAAATTGTTGCTTTTAAGGCTGCTTATGAAATTGAATCTTTGTTTGAAAAGTATGAAGCTTTAGATGATGATGTTTATAGGCCTGAAAATCTTGCTATACTTAGATATTTCTATGAAAATTATGAATACAATTACAATATTAATGCATTTATTGAGAAAGTCATCGCTGTCCAAGAAGAGACTAATATTTTGCAGGAAGCTATGGAAGAAGAAAATGACGAAACTGTGAGCTCATTGGATGAAAAAGATGATGAGGAGAGCGAAGAACAAAAGGAGGAAGAGCGGATTGATCACCCGTGCCCACCTTCTAATGAGAGTAACTCTTCAACTCATACATTGTTTAATTGCTGTTCGTGCTTACCGAAGGATGATTGCTATGATCACGTTGATTCTCTTGAAATATCCCTTTTTGATGATGCTTGCTATGCTTGTGGCCAAGATGCCAATATGAATTATGCTTATGGAGATGAACTTGCTATAGTTCCTTATGTTAAACATGAAATTGTTGCTATTGCACCCACGCATGATAGTCCTATTATCTTTTTGAATTCTCCAACCTACACTATATCAGAGAAGTTTGTGCTTATTAAGGATTATATTGATGGGTTGCGTTTTACTACTTTACATGATGATTTTAATAGATATAATATGCATGTGCTTTCTGCTCCTACTTGCAATTATTATGAGAGAGGAACTATGTCTCCACCTCTCTATGTTTCCAACACGATAGAATTGCAAGAAATTGCTTATACTATGCATTGGCCTTTACTTGGAGTGCATGAATTGTTCTTTTATGACATGCCGATGCATAGGAAGAGAGTTAGACTTCGACATTGCTTGATATATGTTACTTTGTGCTCACTACTAAATTACAAATCATTGTTAATTAAAATTGGCTTTGATATACCTTGGGATCCGGGTGGATTCATTATTTGAGCACTATATGCCTAGCTTAATGGCTTTAAAGAAAGCGCTGCCAGGGAGACAACCTGCAAGTTTTATAGAGTCATTTATTTCTGTTGAGTGCTTTTATATAGTTCAAAAACAAAAAAAATAAAGAGGGGAACCTAAAAACTTTTCAAAAAGGAAAGTGAAAGTGAGAGAGACAAGCATTGTTGAAGTGGGAGCTAGCCTTGAACTTTGTTCATGCTCACGAAAACTTTGTGAATCTTAATTACAGAAACTTTTCAACAAAAATAATTATCCCCTTGTACAATTCCATTGTATTATAAAAATAATGTGCCAAGGTTTGGCTTTAGGATGTTTACAATGCTTGTTGGTTTGTACGGTGCAGGACAGAAACTTTGGCTGTAGTTCGTGATTTTACATTTTTAACTGGAACATCATTTGGTTCTGATTCCTTTTGCACTGTCTTGCTATACAACTTATTTATTTTTTCCAAATTTTGGTAGAATTTTTGGGGTAACAGAAATATGGTGTATGTTCATATTGCTAGACTGTTCTGTTTTTGACAGATTCTGTTTTTGATGCATAGTTTGCTTGTTTTGATGAATCTATCAATTTATATTAGTGGATTAAGGCATGGAAAAGTTATATTACAGTAGACACAATGCAAATACAAAATATGAATGGGTTTGCTACAGTACTTAGAGTAGTGATTTGCTTTATTATACTAACGGATCTTACCGAGTTTTCTGTTGAAGTTTTGTGTGGATGAAGGGTCCAATCGAGGATGTCTCGATATGAGGAAAAGGAAGAGAGGCAAGAGCTCAAGCTTGGGGATGCCCGAGGCACCCCAAGTAAATATTCAAGGAGACTCAAGCATCTAAACTTGGGGATTGAGGGAGTCCCGGATTAGGGGGTGTCTGGATAGCCGGACTGTGACCATTGGCTGGACTCCTGGACTATGAAGATACAAGATTGAAGACTTCGTCCCGTGTCCGGATGGGACTTTCCTTGGCGTGGAAGGCAAGCTTGGCGAGACGGATATGTAGATCTCCTACCATTGTAACCGACTCTGTGTAACCCTAACCCTCTTCGGTGCCTATATAAACCGGAGGGTTTTAGTCCGTAGGACGAACAACAATCATACCATAGGCTAGCTTCTAGGGTTTAGCCTCTCCGATCTCGTGGTAGATCTACTCTTGTACTACCCATATCATCAATATTAATCAAGCAGGAGTAGGGTTTTACCTCCATCGAGAGGGCCCGAACCTGGGTAAAAACATCATGTCCCTTGTCTCCTATTACCATCCGCCTAGACGCACAGTTCGGGACCCCCTACCCGAGATCCGCCGGTTTTGACACCGACATTTGTGCTTTCATTGAGAGTTCCTCTGTGCCGTCACCATCAGGACGGATGCCTCATCCCGTCTTTAAAGACGGCACTGTTGCTAAAGGAGCTTTGGCTATTGGCCAAACTCTCCGGCTAGGCGGTTTCCTTATGACCGCCTGTCCAGCCACAGCGCCGATGATGACTTCTCGGGTCATCGAGAGCAATCTTCACGTTAGCTCGGAACTCGTCGAGCAGTTAGATCCGATGGAGCTCTCTTCCTCAAACGAGCTCTTGGATCGCATCGCCGCCCTGGGAGTCACTACAGACTACGATCAGATTGGGCCTAAACCCGATCTAAGAGAGATTAACCCTCCCCAGGTTACGCACCACGTTGTTGTGGTAGAGGAACAATACGGCGACCCTTCTTCTATCTTAAGGACTAGCTATGTCCGGATTCCCGATCCCTCCATGCCGGATTCCCGTGGAGGGGAGGATGTTACTCAAGCCCTGAACTTAAAGTCAGGCAGCGGGCTAGATTCATTGGACAACATCCAAGAACCCAAGCTTCCAAGTTCATGAAGGAAATATGCCCTAGAGGCAATAATAAAGTTATTATTTATTTCCTTATTTTATGATAAATGTTTATTATTCATGCTAGAATTGTATTAACCGGAAACATGATACATGTGTGAATACATAGACAAACATAACGTCACTAGTATGCCTCTACTTGACTAGCTCATTAATCAAAGATGGTTATGTTTCCTAACCATAGACACGTGTTGTCATTTGATTAACGGGATCACATCATTAGGAGAATGATGTGATTGACATGACCCATTCCGTTAGCTTAGCACTTGATCGTTTAGTATATTGCTGTTGCTTTCTTCATGACTTATACTTGTTCCTATAACTATGAGATTATGCAACTCACGTTTACCGGAGGAACACTTTGGGTGCTACCAAACGTCACAACGTAACTGGGTGATCATAAAGGAGTACTACAGGTGTCTCCGAAGGTACATGTTGAGTTGGCGTATTTCGAGATTAGGTTTTGTCACTCCGATCGTCGGAGAGGTATCTCTGGGCCCTCTCGGTAATGCACATCATTATAAGCCTTGCAAGCAATGTGACCAACGAGTTGGTTACGGGATGATGCATTACAGAACAAGTAAAGAGACTTGCCGGTAACGAGATTGAACTAGGTATTGGATACCGACGATCAAATCTCGGGCAAGTAACATACTGATGCCAAAGGGAACAACGTATGTTGTTATGCGGTTTGACCGATAAAGATCTTCGTAGAATATGTAGGAACCAATATGGGCATCCAGGTCCCGCTATTGGTTATTGACCGAGAACAGTTCTAGGTCATGTCTACATAGTTCTCGAACCCGTAGGGTCCGCACGCTTAACATTACGATGACAGTTTTATTATGAGTTTATAAGTTTTGATGTACCAAAGTTTGTTCGGAGTCCCGGATGTGATCACAGACATGACAAGGAGTCTCGAAATGGTCGAGACATAAAACTTGATATATTGGACGACTATATTCGGACATCGG
>NC_041387.1:10423341-10444958 GCF_002162155.2 Triticum dicoccoides
CCCTCCTAGTAGGAGTAGGAAAGGAGGAGTCCTACTCCTACTAGGAGGAGGATTCCTCCTCCTTGGCGCGCCCCAAGGGGCCGGCCGGCCTCCCCCCTTGCTGCTTTATATACGGGGGCAGGGGGGCACCCCATAGACACACAAGTTGATCTACAGATCGTTCCTTAGCCGTGTGCGGTGCCCCCCTCCACCATATTCCACCTCGGTCATATCATCGCGAAGTTTAGGCGAAGCCCTGCGCTGGTAGAACATCATCATCGTCACCACGCCGTCGTGCTGATGGAACTCATCTCTGGAGCTTTGCTGGATCGGAGGCCGGAGATCGTCATCGAGCTGAACGTGTGCTGAACTCGGAGGCTCCGTATGTTCGGTGGTTGGATCGGTCGGATCGTGAAGACGTACGACTACATCAACCGCGTTGTGCTAACGCTTCCGCTTACGGTCTACGAGGGTACGTAGACGAACACTCTCCCCTCTCATTGCTATACCATCACCATGATCTTGCGTGTGCATAGGATTTTTTTTGAAATTACTACGTTCCCCAACAGTGGCATCCGAGCCTAGGTTTTATGTGTTGATGTTATATGCACGAGTAGAACACAAGTGAGTTGTGGGCGATACAAGTCATACTGCTTACCAGCATGTCATACTTTGGTTCGGCGGTATTGTGAGATGAAGCGGCCCGGACCGACATTACGCGTACGCTTACGCGAGACTGGTTTCACCGTTACGAGCACTCGTGCTTAAAGGTGGCTGGCGGGTGTCTGTCTCTCTCACTTTAGCTGAATCGAGTGTGGCTACGCCCGGTCCTTGCGAAGGTTAAAACAACACCAACTTGACGAACTATCGTTGTTGTTTTTATGCGTAGGTAAGAACGGTTCTTGCTAAAGCCCGTAGCAGCCACGTAAAATTTGCAACAACAAAGTAGAGGACGTCTAACTTGTTTTTGCAGGGCATGTTGTGATGTGATATGGTCAAGACGTGATGCTATATTTTATTGTATGAGATGATCATGTTTTGTAACCGAAGTTATCGGCAACTGGCAGGAGCCATATGGTTGTCGCTTTATTGCATGAAATGCAAACGCCCTGTAATTGCTTTACTTTATCACTAAGCGGTAGCGATAGTCGTAGAAGCAATAGATGGCGTAACGACAACGATGCTACGATGGAGATCAAGGTGTCGCGCCGGTGACGATGGTGATCACGACGGTGCTTCGAAGATGGAGATCACAAGCACAAGATGATGACGGCCATATCATATCACTTATATTGATTGCATGTGATGTTTATCCTTTGTGCATCTTATCTTGCTTTGATTGACGGTAGCATTTTAAGATGATCTCTCACTAATAATCAAGAAGTGTTCTCCCTGAGTATGCACCGTTGCGAAAGTTCTTCGTGCTGAGACACCACGTGATGATCGGGTGTGATAGGCTCTACGTTCAAATACAACGGGTGTAAAACAGTTGCACACGCGGAATACTCAGGTCCTACTTGACGAGCCTAGCATATATAGATATGGCCTCGGAACACGGAGACCGAAAGGTCGAACGCGAATCATATAGTAGATATGATCAACATAGTGATGTTCACCATTGAAACTACTCCATCTCACGTGATGATCGGACATGGTTTAGTTGATTTGGATCACGTGATCACTTAGATGACTAGAGGGATGTCTGTCTAAGTGGGAGTTCTTAAGTAATATGATTAATTGAACTTAAATTTATCATGAACTTAGTCCTGGTAGTATTTTGCAAATTATGTTGTAGACCAATAGCTCGCGTTGTTGCTTTCATATGTTTATTTTGATATGTTCCTAGAGAAAATTGTATTGAAAGATGTTAGTAGCAATGATATGGATTGGATTCGTGATTTGAGGTTTATCCTCATTGCTGCACAGAAGAATTATGTCCTTAATGCACCGCTAGGTGACAGACCTATTGCAGGAGCAGATGCAGACGTTATGAATGTTTGGCTAGCTCAATATGATGACTACTTGATAGTTTTGTGCAGCATGCTTTATGGCTTAGAATCGGGACTTCAAAGACGTTTTGAACGTCATGGACCATATGAGATGTTCCAGGAATTGAAGTTAATATTTCAAGCAAATACCCGAGTTGAGAGATATGAAGTCTCTAACAAGTTCTATAGCTAAAAGATGGAGGAGAATCGCTCAACTAGTGAGCATGTGCTCAGATTGTTTGGGTACTACAATCTCTTGAATCAAGTGGGAGTTAATCTTCCAGAAAAAATAGTGATTGACATAATTCTCTAGTCACCATCACCAAGTTAGTAGAACTTCGTGATGAACTATAATATGCAAGGGATGACGAAAGTGATTCCCAAGCTCTGCATGATGTTGAAATCGACAAAGGTAGAAATCAAGAAAGAGCATCAAGTGTTGATGATTGACAAGATCACTAGTTTCAAGAAAAGGGCAAAGGGAAAGAAAGGGAAAATTCAAGTAGAATGGCAAACAAGTTGTCACTCCCGTGAAGAAGCCCAAAGCTGGACCTAAGCCTGAAACTGAGTGCTTCTACTGCAAAGGAAATGGTCACTAGAAGTGGAACTACTCCAAATATTTGGTGGATAAGAAGGATGACAAAGTGAACAAGGGTATATTTGATATACAGGTTATTGATGTGTGCCTTACTAGTGTTTATAGTAGCCCCTGAGTATTTGATACTTGTTCGGTTACTAAGATTAGTAACTCGAAACAGGAGTTACAGAATAAACAGAGACTAGTTGAAGGGGAAGTGACAATGAGTGTTGGAAGTAGTTCCAAGATTGATATGATCATCATCACACACTCCCTATATTTTCGAGATTGGTGTTAAACCTAAATAAATGTTATTTAGCGTTTGCGTTGAGCATGAATATGATTTGATCATGTTTATTGCGATACGGTTATTCATTTGAAGTTAAAGAATAATTGTTATTCTGTTTACATGAATAAGACCTTCGATGGTTATACACCCAATGAAAATAGTTTGTTGGATCTCGATCATAGTGATACACATATTCATAATATTGATGCCAAAAGATGCAAAGTTAATAATGATAGTGCAATTTATTTGTGGCACTGCCGTTTGGATCATATCGGTGTAAAACGCATGAAGAAACTCCATAAATATGGATTTTCGGAATCACTTGGTTATGAATCATTTGATGCTTGCGAACCGTGCCTTTTGGGCAAGATGACTAAAACTCCGTTCTCCGGAACAATGGAACAAGCTACTGACTTATTGGTAATAATACATACCGATGTATGCGATCCAATGAGTGTTGATGCTCGTGGCAAGTATCGTTATTTTCTGACCTTCACAAGATGATTTGAGTAGATATGGGTATATCTACTTGATGAAACAGAAGTCTGAAATAGTTGAAAGGTTCAAAGAATTTCAGAGTGAAGTGGAAAAATCATCGTAACAAGAAAATAAAGTTTCTATGATTTGATCGCGGAGACAAATATTTGAGTTACGAGTTTGGTCTTCAATTAAAACAATGTGGAATAGTTTCACAAACTCACGCCACCTGGAACACCACAATGTAATGGTGTGTCCGAACATCGTAATCGTACTTTACTAGATATGGTGCGATCTATGATATCTCTTATCAATTTACCACTATCGTTTTGGGGTTATGCATTAGAGACAGCTGCATTCACGTTTAATAGGGCACCATCTAAATCCGTTGAGACGACACCGTATGAACTATGGTTTAAACCTAAGCTGTCGTTTCTTAAAGTTTGGAGTTGCGATGCTTATATGAAAAAGGTTTTCAACTTGATAAGCTCGAACCCAAATCGGAGAAGTGCGTCTTCATAGAATACCCAAAAGGAAACTGTTGGGTACACCTTCTATCACAGATCCGAAGGCAAATATTCTTTGCTAAAAATGGATCCTTTCTAGAGAAGGAGTTTCTCTCGAAAGAAGTGAGTGGGAGGAAAGTAGAGCTTGGTAAGGTAATTTGTACCTTCTCCCGAATTTGAAAGTAGTTCATCACAGAAATCAGTTCCAGTGATTCCTACACCAATTAGTGAGGAATCTAATGACGATGATCATGAAACTTCAGATCAAGTTACTACAGAACCTCGTAGGTCTTCCAGAATACGGTCCGCACCAGAGTGGTACGGTAATCCTGTTCTGAAAGTCATGTTACTAGACCATGATAAACCTACGAACTATGAGGAAGCGATGATGAGCCCAGATTCCGCAAAATGGCTGGAGGCCACAAAATCTGAGATATGATCCATGTATGAGAACAAGGTTTTTCGACAAGTTCAAGATGATCGGCAAGCCATATTGTATAAATGGATCTTCAAGAGGAAGACAGACGTTGATAGTAGTGTTACTATCTACAAACTCGACTTGTCGCAAAAAGGTTTTTCGACAAGTTCAAGATGTTGAATACAATGAGATTTTCTCACTCGTATTGATGCTTAAGTCTGTCCAAATCATGTTAGTAATTGCCACATTTTATGAAATCTGGCAAATGGATGTCAAAACTGCATTCGTTAATGGATTTATTAAAGAAGATTTGTATATGATGCAACCAGAAGGTTTTGTCAATCCTAAAGATGCTAACAAAATGTGCAAGCTCCAGCAATCCATCAATGGACTGGTGCAAGCATCTCAGAGTTGGAATATACGCTTTGATAAGTTAATCAAAGCATATAGTTTTGTACAGACTTACGGTGAAGCCTGTATTTACAAGAAAGTGAGTGGGAGCACTACAGCATTTCTGATAAGTATATGTGAATGACATATTGTTGATCGTAAATAATGTAGAATTATTCTGCAAAGCATAAAGCAGTGTTTGAAAGGAGTTCTTTCAAATAAAGACATCGGTGAAGCTGCTTACACATTGAGCATCAAGATCTACATAGATAGATCAAGACGCTTGATAAGATTTTTCAATGAATACATGCCTTGATAAATTTTTGAAATAGTTCAAAATGGAACAGTCAAAGAAGGAGTTCTTGCCTATGTTGCAAGGTGTGAAGTTGAGTAAGACTCAAGACCCGACCATGGCAGAAAATAGAAAGAGAATGAAAAGTCATTCCCTATGCCTCAGTCATAGGTTCTATAAAGTATGCTATGCTGTGAACCAGATATATTGTATACCTTGCTCTGAGTTTGGCAAAAGGAATACAATTTTGATCTAATAGTAGATCACTAGACAGCGGTCAAGAATATCCTTAGTGAGGACTAAGGAGATGTTTCTCGATTATGGAGGTGATAAATGAGTTCGTTGTAAAAGTTACATCGGTGCAAACTTTTACACTGATCCAGATGACTCTAAGTCTCAATCTGGATACATATTGAAAGTGGGAGCAATTAGCTAGAGTAGCTCCGTGCAGAGCATTGTGGACATAGAATATTTACAAAATACATACGGCTCTGAATGTGACAGACCCGTTGACTAAGCTTCTATCACGAGCAAAACATGATCACACCTTAGTACTCTTTGGGTATTAATCACATAGAGATGTGAACTAGATTATTGACTCTAGTAAACCCTTTGGGTGTTGGTCACATGACGATGTGAACTATGGATGTTAATCATATACAGATATGAATATTGGTGTTAAATCACATGGCGATGTGAACTAGATTATTGACTCTAGTGCAAGTGGGAGACTGAAGGAAATATGCCCTAGAGGAAATAATAAAGTTATTTTTTATTTCCTTATTTTATGATAAATGTTTATTATTCATGCTAGAATTGTATTAACCGGAAACATGATACATGTGTGAATACATAGACAAACATAACGTCACTAGTATGCCTCTACTTGAATAGCTCATTAATCAAAGATGGTTATGTTTCCTAACCATAGACATGTGTTGTCATTTGATTAACGGGATCACATCATTAGGAGAATGATGTGATTGACATGACCCATTCCGTTAGCTTAGCACTTGATCGTTTAGTATATTGCTGTTGCTTTCTTCATGACTTATACTTGTTCCTATAACTATGAGATTATGCAACTCCCGTTTACCGGAGGAACACTTTGGGTGCTACCAAACGTCACAACGTAACTAGGTGATCATAAAGGAGTACTACAGGTGTCTCCGAAGGTACATGTTGAGTTGGCGTATTTCGAGATTAGGTTTTGTCACTCCGATCGTCGGAGAGGTATCTCTGGGCCCTCTCGGTAATGCACATCATTATAAGCCTTGCAAGCAATGTGACCAATGAGTTGGTTACGGGATGATGCATTACAGAACGAGTAAAGAGACTTGCCGGTAACGAGGTTGAACTAGGTATTGGATACCGACGATCAAATCTCCGGCAAGTAACATACCGATGACAAAGGGAACAACGTATGTTGTTATGCGGTTTGACCGATAAAGATCTTCGTAGAATATGTAGGAACCAATATGGGCATCCAGGTCCCGCTATTGGTTATTGACCGAGAACAGTTCTAGGTCATGTCTACATAGTTCTCGAACCCGTAGGGTCCACACGCTTAACGTTACGATGACAGTTTTATTATGAGTTTATAAGTTTTGATGTACTGAAGTTTGTTCGGAGTTCCGGATGTGATCACGGACATGACGAGGAGTCTCGAAATGGTCGAGACATAAAGATTGATATATTGGACGACTATATTCGGACACCGGAATTGTTCCGGGTGATTTCGGAGAAAACCGGAGTGCCGGGGGGGGGGGTTACCGGAACTCCCCGGGAGAGTATTGGGCCTTATGGGCCTTAGGGGAAAGGAGAGAGGGGCGGCCAGCATGGTCCGCGCAGCCCCTCCCCCCTCTGGTCCGAATTGGACTAGGAGGGGGGGGGCGCCCCCCCTTTCCTTCCCCCTCTCCCCCTTCCTTCCCCCTCCTAGTAGGAGTAGGAAAGGAGGAGTCCTACTCCTACTAGGAGGAGGATTCCTCCTCCTTGGCGCGCCCCAAGGGGCCGGCCGGCCTCCCCCCTTGCTCCTTTATATACGGGGGCAGGGGGGCACCCCATAGACACACAAGTTGATCTACGGATCGTTCCTTAGCCGTGTGCGGTGCCTCCCTCCACCATATTCCACCTCGGTCATATCGTCGCGGAGTTTAGGCGAAGCCCTACGCCGGTAGAACATCATCATCGTGACCACGCCATCGTGCCGACGGAACTCATCTCCGGAGCTTTGCTGGATCGGAGGCCGGAGATCGTCATCGAGCTGAACGTGTGCTGAACTCGGAGGCTCCGTATGTTCGGTGCTTGGATCGGTCGGATCGTGAAGACGTACGACTACATCAACCGCGTTGTGCTAACGCTTCCGCTTACGGTCTACGAGGGTACGTAGACGAACACTCTCCCCTCTCGTTGCTATACCATCACCATGATCTTGCGTGTGCGTAGGAATTTTTTTGAAATTACTACGTTCCCCAAATAGTTCGGAAACTACTTGGCCCCAGAGTCTTAAAGTGGAAGGGGTTCCGAATTTAATTCCACCCACCCACCCAAACATAAGCGATCTATCCCAAATCCGGCAAGAGCCTGCAGAAACAGTACACCATTACTAGGCCAGATTCCTCCTGGTTATGAACAGGATAAAGGACTGCCGCGAGGAGGACGCAATTTCATTCTTCTGCAATAATTGCACGGACAAGGGAATCCTCAACGCCATAAGTCGTCGTGAAATTACACGCTTCGTTGACTTGGCGCCATAGTATGAAAGTACTGTGTGATGGAAAGCGCCTTGGAAACCGAAATAAAATTTTGGGACAATCCGGCCCTGAATACAACCCCAGTTCGAAATAAAAGGGTTCATTATCGCCAGGCACCTAGGTTAAACACCAAAAAGCAAAAACCCTCTATAGGGCATGGAACCGTACTGGAAGGATGGCTCAATGGACCCTGCAAAATTCATAGTACAGAGGGTGCCACTCCAACTCATAGCCTTAGTGCATGTTGGATACTACGGCAGGTGGCCAAAAGTGGCGAAGAACTTGTAACTCCAGAGCACCATCCCAAGGATACCAGTACGGTATTAACAGTCTTCGAGTATTTCGCATCAAATAATATGCGGAAACGAACACTCCGCAGCCTTGCTGAAGTCTACCAAGTAGCAACAATAAACCCATGGATTGACACGGCTATTACCGTTAATGCCAGTGACGAACCTAAATTCCGAACAGCCCGAGCACCAGCCGCATTGGTCCTTAGTCCAATAGTGGACGGCTTTCTCCTTACCAAGGTACTCATGGACGGTGGCAGCGGATTGAACCTCATTTACGAGGAAACCCCCCAAAAAATGGAAATAGACTGGAGCCGCATTGAGCGAAGCAGCACAACCTTTAGAGGAATAATCCCCAGTCGGGAAGCATGCTGTACTGGAAAAATCACACTGGATGTGGTGTTCGGCACGCCAGATAATTACATATCCGAGGAGGTCACGTTCCAAGTGGCCCCATTCAGCAGCGGATATCACACTCTATTAGGGCGAGAGGCATTCACAATTTTCCAAGCTATACCCCATTACGGGTACATGAAGCTCAAAATGCCTGGGCCCAACGGAATCATCACTCTTGCTATGACCCGGACATAGCACTCCGCACCGAAAACAAGACAGCCGCACTGGCCCTTGAGGCACTATCCGAAGCCCTAGCAGCCGAGGAACTCTCTGCGCTGCGCTCCACGGTGAATCGGGACGATGTGATACTCGATAAGAGATCCAAGTCCACCTCCTTTAAACCAGCGGACGAAATAGTCAAATTCCAAGTCCATCCAACGGACCCTACAAAAACAGCCTCCATCGGGGCACAATTAAACCCTGATGTAGACGCCGCACTACGAGAATTCCTACGTGAAAATTGGGACATTTTTGCCTGGCACCCTTCAGACATGCCAGGAATCCCACGCCGGCTGGCCGAGCACAGCCTAAACATCCTAAAAGGATTCAAGCCAATCAAACAGGCTCTTCGACGTTTCTCCGAACCCAAGAGACAGGCCATGGGAGAGGAGCTAGCCAAATTACTGGTGGCCGGATTCATCAGAGATATAAAACATCCAGATTGGCTAGCAAACCTGGTGATGGTACCAAAGAAGGACAAATCTTGGCGCCTATGCATCGACTTTAAGGACCTCAACAAGGCTTGCCCAAAGGATCCCTTCCCCCTCCCCCGCATCGATCGAATTATCGACGCTACCGTAGGACACGATTCATTGTGTTTCCTCGACGCATACTCCGGCTACCACCAAATTAAGATGGCAGAGCCCGACCAGGCCGCAACGGCATTCATCACCCCATACGGCCCATTCTGCTTCAACACAATGCCCTTTGGGCTCAAAAACGTCGGCGCAACATATCAGCGCATGATTCAGACATGTCTGGCAAACCAGATCGGCAAAATAGTGGAGGCATACGTAGACGATGTGGTCGTCAAAACCAGGCACATCGAAACTGTAGTAGACGATTTGAGGCTCACGTTCGATAATCTCCGAACATATGACATTAAGCTTAACCCGGAAAAATGTGTTTTTGGCGTACCGGCCGGAAAGCTCTTGGGCTTCATTGTATCCAGTAGAGGAATTGAAGCAAACCCAGCCAAGATCCGAGCTCTGTCACAATTGGATATCCCAAAGGACCTCAAACAAATACAAAAATTGACGGGATGCATGGCGGCTTTAAGCCGCTTTATCTCCCGTTTAGGAGAAAAGGCACTACCCCTTTATCGCCTCCTCCGACGCACCGAACACTTCGAGTGGACGGATGCCGCCACGGCCGGACTCGAAGAAATAAAAGCCATATTGGCAACAAACCCGGTCCTGGCCGCGCCCAACATGGGTGAACCAATGCTATTATATATCGCGGCAACTCATCAAGTGGTGAGCGCGGTGCTCGTTGTCGAACGAGAAATGGACGAACACAAGTTCCCCCTTCAAAAACAAGTTTACTACGTGTCTACTGTCCTAACTCCATGCAAGTCACGGTACCCGCATTATCAGAAGATAGTGTACGCGGTGTTCATGGCATCCCGGAAGCTGCGACACTACTTTCAAGAGTGTTTGATAACAGTAGCCTCCGAAGTACCTCTTAATGACATTATAAACAACCGTGACGCGATGGGCCGTATTGCCAAATGGGCCATTGAGCTCCTCCCATTCGACATAACCTATAAGCCATGGTGGGCTATTAAGTCACAAGTTTTGGCCAATTTCTTCGCCGAATGGACTCAAGCCGAACTCCCTAAAGAGTACGGCGCGTATTCCAACTGGATCATGCACTTCGACGGCTCCAAAATGTTGGCTGGTCTGGGGGCTGGCGTCGTTCTGACGTCCCCAACAGGAGATACAGTTCAATACGTACTCCAGATAATGTATACGGACTCCAACAACGCAGCCGAATACGAGGCCCTTCTACATGGCCTCCGGATGGCGGTCTCCATGGGCATTCAATGCCTAGAGGTGCGCGGGGATTCGAACCTCGCGATATCCCAAATAAATGGAGACTTCGATGCCAAGGATCCGAAAATGGCAGCTTATCGCAACACCGTCCTAAAAATGTCAGCTCGGTTTCAGGGGCTCGAATTTCAGCATATAGCCCGGGATAACAACCAGGCAGCAGACGTATTGGCACGCATCAGCGCAAAGCATGTTGCTGTCCCTCCCAACATCTTCCTAGAGAGGCTGTTCAAGCCATCCGTACTATGGGAGGGGGAATCCGGAAATAACAACCCGAACCCAACCGCACTGCCCGACACCGAACATTCTGACACAATTGGCGGTTCTGCCAACGAAGTAACATCCTCAGCCCACGTAATAATGGCAGTCATTGCCCCGTGGATGGAACCATTCCTAGCCTACCTAACCAGGCAGGAACTTCCCAAGGACCAAAACGAGGCCCGCTGCATAGTGCGGCGATCTAAAGCCTATAAGGTCCATGAGGGAGAGCTTTACAAGAAAAGCACAACCGGAGTCCTTCAAAGGTGTATCTCCGAAGAGGAAGGGCGGAATCTTCTAGCTGAAATTCATGCCGGACTCGGCGGGCACCACGCCGCAGCCCGGGCCCTTGTAGGCAAGGCCTTCGGTACATGATTTTATTGGCCGACGGCCTGGGTAGATGCTTAGGACTTAGTCCAACGATGCGTCGGTTGCCAGCTCTTTGCTAATCAAAGCCACATGCCACCCACCGCCCTCAAAACAATACCCATAACCTGGCCCTTCACGGTCTGGGGGCTTGACATGGTTGGACCCCTTAAAGGAGGAACCCACAAGCAAAAATACCTACTGGTCATGGTGGATAAATTCACCAAATGGATAGAGGCCAAACCTGTTAAGACGGCCAAATCCGGACCGGTGATAGACTTCATATCAGGGGTCGTACACCGTTACGGCGTCCCCCATAGCATCAACACTGATAACGGCACGAACTTTACGGCCGACGAGGTCAAACTCTGGTGCAAAAACATGGGCATCAAGCTCGACTATGCTTCAGTCTATCACCCTCAAACTAACGGTCAAGTCGAGCGAGTAAATGGTCTAATCATGAGCGGCATCCAACCCAGATTAGTGCGGTCCCTCAAGGAATCTAACACACACTGGGTAGAGGAGCTTGACTCCGTACTCTGGGGGCTGCGGACCACTCCGAATCGCACCACCGGATTTACACCATTTTTTATGGTATACGACGCAGAGGTAGTTCTGCCCTGCGACATAATTCATGAGTCACCTCGCGTGCGCATGTATGAAGAAAGAGAAGCCGAGCTCGATCGGCAGGACAGTTTGGACGCATTGGAGGAGGAGCGTGACGTGGCAAAAGCCCGTTCCGCATTCTATCAACAACAAGCTCGAAGATATCTAAGCAGAGAAGTACGGGCCAAAACTTACAATGTTGGCGAGTTAGTTCTACGCCCGCCGGACAAGAAAAAGGACAAAATAAAGCCCAAATGGGAAGGTCCCTTTATCATCGACCAAGTCCTGACCGGTGGAGCATACCGTCTGCGAGATGCATCGCATAACCGACTCGAGCCGAACCCATGGAACACAGCCCGTCTACGAAGATTCTACGCCTAGCGCCGGATTCTGAGTTCGTCTCCTTCCTCCGTCTATATTTTACATATTAGTTGTCTTCTGTTTCTCTCCTTCTCCCTCCTTTTCTATTACAGCCTTTGAAAGCTTGTTTGCGCATTGTTCGCACACACTTGACGCGCTATCCGCGCTCATTATACCTAGGGGCTTCTTTAACAGAAGCTTATTTATACGGGCTTCATGCCCAACACATGTGTCGCACTTCCGCATGTACCTTTTATTCACCATTATATGCATCGATATGACTTAAGTTTTGGCCAAGCTGGGTTGCCTGGCTCCTGTGCTTACCCCTACATTCCCGATTGTTCGGCTAGGTGGTAAAGGGAGCACCTCTGCGATTGTTACTGCCGGGTCAGCCGGATGTGTACCTCAGACTGGGTGAAGCCGAAAGCTAGCGTTCTTAAGGGAATATTCGGTCGGTGAATATACAGACAATTTAATACCTATTTTTCTGCCCCCAGATGTTTTTCTGCTTTTTTCGCAGTCCGGACATGCACTTTAGGGCATGCCTCCCAAGGAAAGGAACCCCTAACGGAACTATTCTCCCTGGAAGATGTTTCTTACTAACCATGTAATATAACATAACTAGTTGGACACTTGTCTGATAAAGCACTAATGACCCCTATGCCTGGTCTCCACGCATGCACTGGTTCTTATATAACCGCGAGGGTATTCGGATACACTCCGGACTATTGGGTCCAGAGGTTGAAGCGAAAGGTCCGCTATGAGAAACGATCTACAATCCGGCTAGAAGGCATTTTTCATGTCATCTTAAATTACATAGTCAATTCGACTGATTGTATTCCTCTTCAATGACATCTAATAGGCTGTCTAGTTTACAGTCCTGCTGGGAATACTTTGCGGCCAACTCTACTTGGCCGTACACTAAGCTCATAGGGATCTCCTTCCCATCGGGCCCCACAGGTCCGACCTTGGCCATGTGGTTTGGGTCAGCCTTCGTGTACCGCGTCCTCACCATGGCCCAGGCCTCCCTGGCGCCTTGACGGCAGGCCGATATCTTCCATAATCAGAAGCGCCGCCGCACTCCCTGAAGCCTCTCTACAAGCTCTCTAAGGCCTTCGGGCAGGGAGACAGATGGCCACAAGGCCTGGGCGATGTCTTTCATCACCTGCCGAACTCGTTCGTGCAGTTGCAAGAGCTCGGGAAGAAGGTCACCCGTAGAACCGGGCATTTCCTCAGCAGGACGGCCTGTGAGCATACCTACAGACATAACTCTGTTAGTCGACTTCCCTGCCGAACTCTTTTTCAAAGTTCGTTCAAGCACTTACTAAAAATGCCGCGTCGAAGCCGCCGATTCTCCTTAACGGAGTCAGAAAGCTGGGCACGAACATCCTTTAGTTCCTCACCCAGCTGGGTGTTGGCATCTTGGAGATTATTTTTCTCTTGCCTCACCCTTGTAAGCACATTCTCGCCGGCCTTTAACCGGCGCATGAGCTGTTGCTTGTCCGGATCTATCCCGGCGGCATCTGCAATATTATTGTCAGACTTATACAAATGCCGCACTTCACGATTTACTTATCTTTTGAACCATATATTACCATAGGGGGTCTCTTTGGCTTCCCCCACTATGGCTAGTGCGGCCTCAAGTTGGGCTTTGCACTCCTCCAGCTCCTGGGACAGTTGGGTATTCTTTTTCGTAAGATCCTGCACAATAAATGATCCTTAAATCAGTTATTCTAACTATTTCAAGTCTCGAGGGCTACTGGCATATATAACTGTCAAATTTTCTCACCCGTATGTCTTTTACATACTGCTTTGTGGCTCTGGCTAGACCATTTTGAGCGGCACGGAGGTGCACATCTCCCGAATTGAAGGCATCCAATTCCTCTGGGAGAAACATGCGTCACGAAGAACTGTCCGGCGACGCCTGTGATTCATGTCACTCTCCACCTTGGAATTGGTGGCAGATAACCTGTCGGCATCCTCTGTCAGAGGAACATCCGACGCATGCCTCGTGTTCACCTCCGCTTCTGGACCTGGCTTTGGAGCCTGGCGAGCGGAGGATTGATTGGCAACCTCTCCGGATATAGTCCGGCGAGCGCTCTTCTTCCTGAAAAAGCACGAGCGTCAGTATGCCTCCCGGGAATAAAACCTGGGAGCAAGATGACACGCCATACCGTTGCATCGGCATTTCAATCTGGACTGCACTTCTTTTCGGCCTGTTGGGCCTTGCTATCCCTTGTTGACTGGCCGTCGCAGGCTCGGCCTTCCGCCTCAAGGACTTCCCCTGCGAAACACCATTGGTATATGGTGATCAAAAACAGGCACGGATGGGTCATTTTCAAAGTATTGGGACTTCGGTCTCAGTTACCTGCGAGGTGGGAAGTATTCCGGGGTAATCGGCCGTAATGGCGACCAAGGCATTATCGATGCTCAGTTGGTGGAATACCCCGTCGATCAGCTCCACCGATATGTCCAGATCCTCTTGGGAGGTCGGATCGAGGAACCGTTCCGGATCCTCGGGTTGTGGAGGTGGGCTGTTTATATCCTTTACGGCCCAGCGCAGTTCCTGCGCCGAAATCACAAAATGAGATACTTGACTATGGGAGTATGGATCGGATAGGATAAAATAAATGTCTGCTTACCCAGCTTGGAGGATTGTTCATAGAAAATCCGCCCTGCGGATTGACGCGGAGAAATTCCTCCTCTTCTCCCTTGTACAATGCGGACAAGATCTTCATCAGATCAGCGACCGATCCCGGCCCCTTACGACCGCAGCGGGTGGCATCATCCTCCCCGTTGAAATCCCACATGGGGTGGCGTCTATACTGGAGCGGCTGCACCCCCCGCATAATGCATGTGGCCATGACCCCGATCATTGTCAGTCCGTAACGACCTAACAGCCTAATTCGGCTCATCAGGTAAAGGACGTCCCTGTCATTTTCCTTCTGAGGGCTCCGTGGACGCCAGCTTAGGCGTTTCTTCAAAGGAGTGTTATTGAACTCAGGGAAGCCGACCCGAATAGGGTCCGGCAGGGGGACATCTTCTATATAAAACCATTCCGAAGGCCAGTATTCGGACGCCTTCTTCGGGGTTCCGGATAGATATCCGGTCCCGGCGATGCACCATAGTTTGGCTCCGTCCACTTGATATATGGACCCCTCTTGAGAATGGGGCACAAGGCAGAACAACTTCTTCCACAGCGCGAAATGAGCCTCGATGCCCAAAAACAGCTCGCAAAGGGCCACGAAGCCCGCAATATGCAAAATGGAGGCAGGTGTAAGGTTGTGCAACTAGAGGCCATAGAACTCTAGGAGCCCCCGGAGAAAAGGATGAATTGGAAATCCGAGCCCTCTTATCAAATAAGAGACAAGGCATACCCGCTCTCCTATGGAGGGGCTGGGGACGCTCTCGTCTTGCTTTCCGCCCTTATAGGTGGCGAGTCCGGCTTGAACCATAACCATGAAGGCTGGGGGGAAGAAATCCCTTGGTTTGGAGCGTCACTAACTCGCTGTACGGGACGGAGCATCTCTCCCAATCTCCAGGCCGAGGGCTGGGAGGGCGAGAGGAGGAGCCGCATCGACTGTCCATGGTGGAATGGATTTCTGTCAGATGCGCTTTGATGAATGCTCGTGAAGAGAGGATGGTGTGATTCGGATCTAGATCCTCGTCTCTTTTATAGGCAGCTCATTTGTGTAGTTAGGGGGGTAAATGTAAAAATACCCAGGCTTTTCGCATTCATTCAACACATGGAAGATGGCCATTATTGGGCGTGGAAGCCGAGGAGTGCAATATTCACAGGAAGCCAGGCGCTATTCAACAAGTACACATGATTTGGAGAAGAACCCGCCTTGCAATGCCGAAGACAATCTATGCGCCGGACTCATCGCCATTGAAGCCTGGTTCGGGGGCTACTGAGGGAGTCCCGGATTAGGGGGTGTCCGGATAGCCGGACTATGACCATTGGCCGGACTCCTGGACTATGAAGATACAAGATTGAAGACTTCGTCCCGTGTCCGGATGGGACTTTCCTTAGCGTGGAAGGCAAGCTTGGCGATACGGATATGTAGATCTCCTACGATTGTAACCGACTCTGTGTAACCCTAAACCTCTTTGGTGCCTATATAAACCGGAGGGTTTTAGTCCGTAGGACGAACAACAATCATACCATAGGCTAGATTCTAGGGTTTAGCCTCTCTGATCTCGTGGTAGATCTACTCTTGTACTACCCATATAATCAATATTAATCAAGCAGGAGTAGGGTTTTACCTCCATCGAGAGGGCCCGAACCTGGGTAAAAACATCATGTCCCTTGTCTCCTGTTACCATCCGCCTAGACGCACAGTTCGGGACCCCTACCCGAGATCCGCCGGTTTTGACACCGACAGGGATGCCCTGGAAGGCATCCCTTCTTTCTTCAACAAGTATCAGTATGTTTTCGGATTCGTTTCGTTCATTCATTATGTGCAAGTCTTGGAGCGTCTTTTGCATTTAGTTTTCACTTTTTCTTTTATGCACCATGCTGGTATGAGATAGTCCTTGGTTGATTTATAGAATGCTCATTGCACTTCACTTAAATCTTTTGAGTATGGCTTTATAGAATGCTTCATGTGCTTCACTTATATCATTTGAAGTCTGGATGCCTGTTTCTCTCCACATAGAAAACCGCCATTTGTATAATGCTCTTTTGCTTCACTTATAATTGTTAGAGCGTGGGCATATCTTTTGTAGAAAGAATTAAACTCTCTTGCTTCACTTATATCTATTTAGAGAGATGACAGGAATTGGTCATTCACATGGTTACACTACTAGGAAAAGGGCTATAGATGAAATTGACACTAATGGCGCACCAGAGAAGTGGTGCGCCACTACTATATACTAATGGCACACCATTTGGTGATGCACCATTAGTGTGGAAGACACTAATGGCGCACCAGACACTAGGTGCGCCACTAGTAACAATTTTTTTCCATTTTTCCAAACATACTAATGGCGCATCCGGGCGAAGTGCGCCATTACTAGTTCTAACTAGTAATGGCACACCAGCCACAGAGTGCGCCAGTACTGTATTTTTTTATTCTTTTTTTGCAAAACCAGTAATGGCGCACCGTGGCACAGTGCGCCATTACTAGTTTAAACTAGTAATGGCGCACTATGCCACGGTGCGCCATTGGTATATATATATATATATTTTACTTTTTTGCAAAACTACTAATGGCGCACGGATGTGTGGTGTGCCATTAGTATGTTGTGTTACTAATGGCGCATGTCTGTGTGGTGCGCCATTAGTAACCTGGGACCAGCTAGATATTTTGGACAGCCACACCTACACACTCACTTTCCCCACTTCATTCCCTCCAGCTCCTTCTCCAAGCTTGTCGGCTGCCTCCTCCTCCTCACCTCATTTGCACCATAGATTCATCAAAATTAAGTGGTGAAATTACCTTTTTTTGATAGGTAAGTAAGGGGAAAGCTATCTTCATGTTGTAGATCTACTCTTTTTCTCCCTAGCTCGCTCCAACAACGTGCACATGCACTTTTTGTGGCCTAGCTACATCTATGTATCTTTGTGGTGTTGCATATGTTTGTGGTGTTGCATATATGTTTGTGTTTGCAGGTACCGGTATTTGAAATGCGATAGTTGCCAATATTTTGCCGGAATGTTGATTCATTTCCGTTTCGGCGAGAATTTTGGTACTATGCATTCTTTTTGGTCCTATTTTTAGGGAAGGTCATGCCAATTTTTTTCTTGGTTCTAAAATATCGTTTTGCTCTACCCCGCAGGCGACCATGGTCCGCACGATGATCGAAGGCATCGTGAATAGGTTTTTGAGCTCCGTGAAGGCCGAGATGCTTCAAAAGAACGAGACGGAGATAAGATGTCCGTGTCGAAGATGCAAGCTGAAGAGCCTTATTGCGGACCCGGATTTCGGGCAGGTGCGGGACCACCTGCTCTTGCGTGGTTTCATGGATGGCTATCGGTGGCAAGGTGATGAAGATGACTATGAAGTCGTCCAAGGGGGCAAGAAATGAGGAAGGGAAACAAGACAACCACCGCGGCATGGGCGGGCAAGAAGATGAAGAATCTCCAGAACATGATCACGACGGTGATGCTGTACACAGTCATCATGTAGAAGATGCCGAACATGATGATGAGGAAGATCAAGGCGAAGGGCATGATCATGAAGATGAAGATGCCAGAGCAGACGAGGATGGAGGCTGGGTGCAGGACCTTCATATTCAAGAGCTGCTTCTCAAGCAGACGGATAACGCAAGAGCTGCCGCCCGAGAGAAAGCCAAGCTGGATCAACTGGAGATAGACGCGGTTACTCCATTGTATGAAGGATGCAAGCCCAAGGATACCCGCCTGAAAGTAACGCTCATGGCTCTGGAGATGAAGGTAAAACACAAAATGACCGACGCATGCTTCGACGAGAACATGTCATTCTGGCACGAACGTCTTCCCAATGGGAACAAGTGCCCAACCAGTTTCGAGGAGGCAAAGAAAATCGTGTGTCCTCTGGATTTACCGCACGTGAAATACCATGTGTGCACGAAAAATTGCATCATTTATCGGGACAAGCACGCGGAGTCTACCATATGTCCGGTGTGCGGCGTCACTCGATACAAGAAGAGGAAGAAAGCTCCTCGAAAATCGGTGTGGTACTTTCCGATCACTCCTCGTCTACAGCGGTATTTCGCGGACCCTAAGGTAGCAAAGCTCCTGCGTTGGCACGTGGATAGGGAGGAGAAGAAGCGGGAAGATGACGGAAATGATCCGGAGATAAATAAAAAAGACAAGATGCTGAGTCACCCTAAGGATGCGAGCCAGTAGCAAGCGTTGAACTTCGAAGACCCAGAATTTGGGAAGGATCCAAGGAACATCGTGCTGGGCGCGAGCACCGATGGAGTCAATCTGTTTGGCAGCCAGAGAAGCACACATAGCACCTGGCCTGTGTTTGTGTGGATGTACAACCTTCCCCCTGGTTGTGCATGAAGAGGAAGTACATTCACATGAGTATGCTAATTGAAGGGCCGAAACAACCAAGGAACGACATCAATCTGTATCTGGGGCTGCTGAAAGAGGAGCTAGACATGCTATGGAAAACACCAGCCAATATGTGGGATGCCGCAGAGAAAGAATATTTCCCTATGAGAGCCGCACTGCTCACGACGGTGCACGACTATCTCGGTTACGGATATCTCGCGGGGCAGGTAGCCCACGGATTTTTTGGATGCGTAAGGTGCATGGATGACACAATGTATCGCCAGCTAGATAGAGATCCTGGGTCTTCAAAAACCGTGTTCATGGGACATTGAATGTAGCTTCGCGACGATGACCCATGGAGGAAACGCAAGGATCTGTTCGATGGTGAAACCGAACCCCGAAGACGCCCGCGTACGAGGAGCGGTGAGGAAATAGACAAGCTGTTGAAAAATTGGAAAGATTGCCCACTGCTGGGAAAGAAGCAAAAGGCACCAGAGCCAGGAAAGAAGCGAAAGGTGCCAGAGCTGCTGCTGAAGGTATGGAAAACGAGGTCTATTTTCTGGGACTTGCCGTACTGGAAGATCCACCGTGTGCCTCACAGCCTTGATGCCATGCATATCACGAAGAACATGTGCGAGAGTCTGCTTGGTACCCTGCTCAACATGCCAGAGAGGACCAAAGATGGGCAGAATGCAAGGGTAGACTTGAAATCAATGGGCATCAGGCAGGAGCTTCATGCTAATGATGATGATGATGATGATGATGATGATGATGATGATGATGATGATGATGTAGGACACAGAAAGTCGTCGCAAAGGAAAAAAGGCCAAGAAGACCGGAAATGACTACCCTCCCGCGTGCTTCACTCTAAGTCAGGAGGAGATCGAGCAGTTTTTCACCTGCCTCGTAGGAGTAAAACTCCCTTACAGTTACACGGGGAAGATAAGCAGATACCTAGACCTAGCGAAGCAGAAGTTCAGCGGGATGAAGTCTCACGACTGTCACGTGCTGATGACGCAGATACTTCCAGTTGCAATCCGTGGGATCATGGACACGCACGTCCGTGAAATGCTATTTGGCCTATGCAACTTTTTCGACGTCATCTCTCGGAAGTCGATTGGCGTGAGGCAACTCAGAAGGCTACAGGAAGAGATCATGGTGATACTATGCGAGCTTGAGATGTACTTCTCGCCCGCATTCTTTGACGTTATGGTGCATCTGCTGGTCCATATCGTGGAGGATATTATCCAACTCGGGCCAACGTTCCTGCACAGCATGATGCCGTTTGAAAGGATGAATGGTGTCATCAAAGGATACGTTCGCAACATGTCACATCCAGAGGGAAGTATAGCCAGGGGCTTTCTGTCCTAAGAGTGCATCTCGTACTGCACGAATTATCTAGGCATCGAGAACCCTGTTGCTCTGCCTGTCAACAGGCACCTCAGCAGGCTCGCTAGATGGGGTCACCGTGAGGGTCGCCGCGAAATGCATGTCGACTTCGAGGGTCGACTCGCTGACTTTGAAAGAGCAAACCTAGTCGCGCTACAACACATAGACGTGGTCGATCCTTGGGTGGTAGAGCACAAAACCTTTATTGAGAAGATGTACAATGACCGAGGCCAACAAAGGACAGACGGAGATATAATCAAAGAGCACAACTCATGTTCCACGCGTTGGTTCAAGCAGAAGCTTCTGTCGTACCCTTTACATGAGGATTCTTCCGCGGAAGAACAACTCATATTCGCCTTGTCACAGGGTGCCGAGCACAACCTGATGACCTAGGCGTACGATATCAATGGCTACACATTCTACACCGAGGACAAGGACATGAAGAGCGATGGTTATCAGAACTCCGGGGTAAAGATGGAATCCTACACCGGTAACGACAAGGACAGATACTACGGAAGGATCAAGGAGATCTGGGAGCTGAGCTACGCTGGAGAGAAGGTCCCGATGTTCCGTGTCAGATGGGCCAAGAGTGTCCTAAAATAAGACCGGTATTTCACCACCATGGTTATACCCGAAGCCAAATCCAAGACCGCGGGTGCAAACGTCACCGCGAAAAATGAGCCATGGGTACTGGCTTCCCAAGTGGACCAATGCTTCTTCATTACCGACCTGTCAAAGCCCAGTCATGTTGTCGTGAGGAGAGGGAAAAGGAAGATCATCGGAATGGATGGAGTAGCCAATGAGCAAGACTTCGACAAGTACGGCGACCCGAAGATCGACCATGACGACGACGATGAAGTAGCAACACACACCACAAGAAGAAGCAGGACCACCCTACCTAAAGGACGTCCGTTCCACAGAAGAACTCCATTTGTGAAAAAGAAGGGCAAGAAGATTGTGAACAGATAGCTAGCTAAGATCAATTGTATTTAAATCCTAGTCTTCATTTCTCGATTGTATTTCATGGGCACTTTTTGATATCATGAATATTTTTAAATTTCATGGGCACTTTTTGAATTCATGAGGACACTCGATCTCGATCCCCCTCCATCTCGATCTCGATTCCCCCTCCATCTCGATCTCGATCCCCCTCCATCTCGATCGCTATCCCCCTCCATCTCGATCTCGATCCCACCCGCACCCTCCCCCGCTAGCTCCACCGCCGCCGACGACCCACCACACCCTCC
>NC_041387.1:10445412-10445934 GCF_002162155.2 Triticum dicoccoides
ATATTTTTTAAAAGTTATTACTGTTTTTATAAAAAATTATTACTCTTTCATATTCATATTCATTTTCTAAAAAATAATAATAATAAAGTGTAGACTACAATTGTTGTTAAACAACAATTATTACCGTTTTTATAAAAAAATATTACTGTTTCATATTCATATTCATTTTTTAAAAAAATAATAAAAAACATACTAATGGCGCACCGGCCCAGTGGTGCGCCATTGCTATCTAAAAAAAGATTTCTAATGGCGGACCGACGGGGGGGGGGGGTGCGCCATTGCTATCTAAAAAAAGATTTCTAATGGCGCACCGACTGTTGGTGCACCATTAGTAAGCTTCCCCCTAGCTAATTCCTCCCTCTCCCTCGCTAGATCCCCTTCGTCCCTCTCTCCCTTGCCAGATCCACCCGCGCGCTGCCCCGACCCACGACGCCGCCGCCCCGACCCCGCCGGACTCCACCCCCGTCGCCCCCGCGCCCCTGCGCCCCACACCCGCCGCCCCGACCCCCGTCGGACTCCACC
>NC_041387.1:10446210-10476415 GCF_002162155.2 Triticum dicoccoides
ATCCCCTTGCCCCTCCTCCTCCTCCCATTGCCCCCCGCCTGCGCAGCTGACAGCCCCTTCTCTGTCTCGGAGGGCAAGGTCTCCGGCGCCTCTAGAACACCGACGCCTCCACCGTCTATGACGTCTGCGCCTTCTTCAACCTCCGGCCACTGCGGCCTCACCGTTGATCCACGTCACCTCATCAACCCCGGCCCCGCATGAGCTCGCCATCATCTTCCTCTCGGTGAGCTGCACCAGTTCCCCTCCCCCCTTCGATTTCATCGCCGTAGACTATCGCACCACCGCGCCCCGTGCTCCTCTCGGCCCCTGGCCGCGCCCTGGCCCCGCCCAGGCGAGCTCACCGCACCGTGACCGCACCTCCACTACGCTCGGGCCGCGCCTCCACTATGTATTTTGTCCAGCCATTGTTTTTAGTGCAAATTTCTCGTGTATGTGTGTGTGATCGATTCTATTCTGCTTAACCTTGTGTCTTGTGTGATCGATTCTATTCTGCATAAGTGGATGGAGCATCTGTAGATGCAGGTGTCTGGTTAGCGTAAATTGCAGGGTGCAAGGGGAGGGAGTTAGTACTTATTATGGTAGGATTATGGTAGCATGAGTGTCATAAAACTTAAACATGCTGCCAATCTTGTGGCTGCAACGGAAGAGTTCATTCAGAAAAAAATATAGGCTTTAAAGATATTTGTGAGTTTCTAGTTCCAAGATATCAAGAGGAAGACAAGTCTTCTAGAATTGTTAAATCTAGTGATGTGATTAAAGATGACATTGCTGCTAAACCTAGTGACACCGAAATAGCTGATGTGTCTAACGGTAATTAGTCTCTGAATTTTGACAGTGCAGACCACTTCTTTTCATACCTATGCAGCTTTATCTCGCCTCATAATTTGAGTTTATTTGTTTTACTGACAAGATATCCGGTTTTTGTGGTAGAGAAAAAATATAGCTTTTGCGGTCTCTGAGGCAAAACTTGCTTCCATGCTCTGATTTAGATAGCACACAGACAAGATACTACTCCATATACTACTAATACTACTACTGTATTTCATTTCAAAGTTCAAAATGCTGGTACTGAGATTTTCATTTCCAATGAGTGATGTTTTTCCTAGCAGTAGAAAAAACGTAGCAACTTCTCTGATTTTATAAAGTTGTTCTTATATGGGTGAAACTTCACTTAGTTTTAGGCTACTGCAGGGTGTTGCTTCTTCTGTATGGGCCAACTATGTCACAAATAAATTGTTCCTTGTTCTGTATTTGACAAGTAATGACTTGCGAAGATGATGATCATCTTGCTAGTTTGCTGGGTTTTGTATCCGACCATTGTGTCGTGATGATATTGCAGGTACCCCGAGAGGCCCTTGAGTTTGCCGGAATGTCGATTAACTTCCGTTCCGGCAAATTCGGGTACTCCATATGTCCTATTTTCAGCAAAGGTCATGCTGAAATATTCCGTGAATTTTAGCATGACTTTGCTAAAAATAGGACATATGGGGTACTTGCGACTAATGCATGGGCCGGGGTATCTTAGCACTTAGTTAAGTAGGATCAACTGCCCCGCCATTCTTGCTGCATTAAACCATAGGTGGCAATAGAGCCAAGTGATTAGGCCCAACTTAGAATTCTCCTTAGCATCGATAAACCCTAGATGATAAACCCAACATAGCAGGTGGCAATAGAGCCAAGTGATTAGTGCCAAGTGATTAGGCCCAACCTAGGGTGCCTCGGCATCGATAAACCCTAAACGATGAAAACTTAACTTGGCTGCCCCGGATGCCTCGGTGTCGATGAGAACCTAAATGATGTACGCTTAGGCTTTTAGGGTGCCTCGGCCTCGACAAACCCTAAATGATAATAAGCTTAGCTATTAGGATGCCTCGGTGTCGACAAACCCTAAATGATGAGACCATGATCTTGTTCCTTGACAATAACCAACTTTTTGACCAAACTTTTTTCCTATTTAGAGTGAAACATGGCCCACAATGATGAGGACGGCGGTTCGGGCGGCAAGCAATTCTGGGAGCTGTCCCAGGAGTTGGAGAAAGAACATCACCGCTATGAGGACGCCGCGGAAGACACCGATCCTGACTACACAACACCTAGTGGCATCGGGGATGACACCACTGATGGCGCCGTCGAGGATGCCACCACTGATGATTGCGGCGCACGCATAGATGGCAGCCAACCGAAGAGGCAACGAAAGGACCGGCGCCCGAGCGTGCTCGGCACCGTTAGGGAGGAATTTACTGAAGTGCACTCCGACGGGAATCTGGCGGCGCCCAAACAAGTAGTCAAGGGGTACTTGGTTCACCTCGGGTGCATTCTCCGGAGCACCATCTCGATCAACACCAAGAACCTAAGGCATAAGGACCATGGGAATTTGCGCAGCCTCCTCTTCACGAAGCTGCACGAACGATACAAGTTCCCCGCCGAGTTTGCAAACACACGCCTCTTAGGGAATAAAGTGAACAGTACCGCCCTCACGAGGATGAGCACGACCCTGTCTACTTGTAGAAGCACGGTGAAGGCAATGATTGAAAAAGGTGATAGTTATGACAAGATCAAGGCGAAATATGTTTTGATGAGCGAAGATGAGTACAAGGAGTTCAAGCTCAAGTGCGAGAGCAGCGCAACCTCCGAATCAAGTCAGTGGGGGAAAGAAATGCGGCAGTTGAACTTAGGGGTCCACCAACTCGGTCCCGGCGGTTACAGAGTGGCGGAGCCTATATGGGACAAGGAGGAAGTGGAGCATGCCGAGCAAGGCCTACTGCCTCGCTTCGAGAAATACCGTGACAAGCAGACCAGGAACTTTCTCATCAGGGCCCGGTACAAGGACGACCCGGTAACAAAGGAGCTTACCACGGATCCGAAGATCAGGGCGCTCGAGCTTGTTCTGGTATGGAATACACCCCCGCGTAATTAGCTCCATATGGTTGCATTATAATTAATTGCCAATATTTCTAAATGGTTCACGTTCCTTCCGCAGGACACTGAAAGCAGTAGCGCGGGGTCGTCTCAGAGCTCCCCTTTTGACACCCCTTTAAATAGGGCGTTGAACGTAATGAAAAACAAGGATAAGCTCAGTAAGCCGACGTCAGCTGGTCGTGTAGCTGGCAAAGGCTTGTCCACAAAATGGTTGTCATACTATACCGCTGGAGGGCGAAAGGAGAAAAAGACCAGCTCTGAAAGCCAGTTGCGCGAGGTTGAAGCACTCAAGGCACAAGTGGCGCGGATTCCGGAGCTTGTCCAAGAGCAAGTGGAACAACAACTGGGAACGAAGCTCAACGCCATGGTGCCTACGTTGATTCATGGGCTGACGATGTGGATTGCGGGCGGCCAATATGGGCCTCCCCCGGTTCCCAGCTTCACGGCCAGCAACTCGCACAGCGCGCAGGCGGCGCCATTGGTGTCTCCGGCTGAGGCGGTATTCGTGTCTCCGGCGCCGGCACGGGCATGGGAGCTTAATGCACCCGGGTGTACGCCGGCCGACACCTCGCCAGCAAGCGTCCCCTCCGTCAGTTGCACGCCCGCCGTTGGCGGTGGCTCGACATTAGCCGAGCTTGACGACATCACGGTAACTAAGCCTCTCGGCCGATGACTTCATCTCCTTGCCCTACATGTTTTCGCAGGGCACCGCCGACATTCCTTGCACTCTTCTCCACTTCATGGGCGGCGAGTTGGTCGATGTCGCCAAGGGAAGAATCGTTCTACCGGGCAACCCAGTGTTCCACGGTAATCCGATGCCACCCACAGTGTATAGGGTTGAAGTGGTTCGGGTGCTGCCAGGCTGCGACGAGCTGTTACCTCCGATTCGACCCGCTGGGGCCGACGAAGAAGATGAGATGACCCTCAGCGCCTGCGTAAGCTGGCCCCTGCTTTGGCCGAAGAGCCAGATTCGTTTGGGGGGGGGGGGAGACCACCCCACAGAGAAGACCGCCAGTCGTGCCGGCGCCAAGCCATGGCAAGAACGCCGCAACGCTACCGGACCTGCCGGACATCCCTATGCCGGACATCCCTATGGCACAGGATCTGGACATGCATATGGCACAGGATCTGGACGACGATGACAACAACGATGGTACATTTACCAACGTCGATAAGTACTTTGCCGAACATGGGTACGCTGACGAGTTCTGTGGGCCTCTTTCTCAAGAACCCAACCAAGACGACCGCGATCTAGCTGGTACGGCGGAGAAATCCAGTTGCAACAGGCGTCGTCTGGCGTTCAGTTCTCAGGAGACGCCTCCAGCTCCCGCCTTCACCGAGCCTCGGATAGCTGAGGTGAGAAATATTATCAGCCCCAACACGCTCAAGAAGGCGGTCTGTGAGCAGAACTCGGTCCCATTACAGGAGATCAAGAAGAAGGGATGGAAACGAAAGACTAACAAGGGCGCCGGTGCGAGCCAGCCGGCACCGAGTTCGATCCGTGCTCAGGACGGGCCACCTTCACCTAAGGATATCTCGAGGAGGGTGCATGTGGCGGGTAGGGCGATGCTACCGACAAATATGCTCAATGCTGCAACCGGTGCTATGCGGAGTCTACACGAGAGTGTTCTTTCTTTGGAGAAGCGGCATCTCAGAGAGAATGATGTGGCATACCCGGTTTTCGTGGCCAAGGTGCCAGAGGGCAAGGGCTTTGTGGATGGCGACATCGGGGGTATGAATCGTCCTACAGTTTGATGACATCTTTGCTATGTTTAACCTTCATCCGCTGCACTACACCTTCGTTCGGCTGTTTTCGCTGAGTATGGAGATGCGGATCATTAGAGACAAGACCCCGGACATCGTGATAGTCGACCCCTTCTACATGCGTGCCAAGCTCTTGAGCAGCGCTGGGGACCGCCAAGTCACGAGTTCAGACCTCGAAGGCGTCATTCTGGCAAACCCAGATAAGGATAACTTCCTTGTGGCTTACTTTCCCGAGTAAGTCATCCCTTAACCGCCCCGTAACATATGATTTCTTAGATTTCGATCGTTCTTTTTTTTCTAACATTCCATGTTCTGTGTAGTGACACACATTGCACACTCATCCTCTTAAGCCCGAAATATTCCATGGCCACATATTTCGACCTGAACCGTAACTCCAAGATAGACTACACAAATATCAAGAAAGTTCTTGATGATGTTCTCCCCGGCTACGCCGAATCTGGAGGCACCTTCACCAGGGCAGTTCGTAAGTACGGCAAGCACATGTTCTCCCGCAATACGAAGTTCTGCTGCGTCAAGCAGCCGCCTAGCGGTCAGAAGGATGCCTACTATGCCCTACATCACATGCGGGCGATCGTAAGGGACCATCATTACCTTCTGTTACCAGATAATCTCAAAGATTGGGCCTCGAGCTTGTCGGCAATCCAGGACGCGGACATCAGACAAGAATTCTTTCGCATCCAGTCGGAGTTTGCGGACATCATCCATCAAGATGTCCTTCATACCTCGGGGCAGTTCTTCCTCAGATATCAACCGTCCAACAGTGAGATAGACGGAATGCTACAAATGCAGGCTGACAACGACCGCGATTTCATGACCATCACGACAGACGGCGGCTTCATCCACGCTCCTATCCCATGAGTCGAGTCGAAAGTAGTGATGTGTAGTTCTGAAACATTGATTGGCTCATGTTGTAATTAAACTTTAATGAATTCGTATGTCTCTTTTGTTTGGACAGTCGTTCAACTTAGATGTAATCGATGCTATTTATTAGTAGGACCATGAATCGTGCTATTAATGTCTTGCTTTTCTCTTTCGATCCTTTTGTTGCATACTTACATATTGCTTATGTATTGTCTGTTGTTTGGCTTGTGCATAGAGATGCCGTCGTATGTCATGTACAAGGGTAAGGTTCCCCGAGTCTACTATGACTGGGAGGAGTGTCGGAGACAGGTACACCGTTTCAGCGGTAATAGTTACAAATGGTACACCACTAGGGCGGAGGCAGAATCTAGATACGCCCGCTATCTAGCGGGAGAGAGGAGGGAGCGTTGGAGGAACCGGATGAAGACCAGTTTGATCGCGATGATGCTCATCGTGATGACTGCAGCTCTCTTCTATGTGATGGTAGTTTAGATGATCGATATCGACTTGTAATGTGAAGACAAACTCGATACTCGCGGTCTTGAGACTTGTAATGTTTTATCTTTGTTCGGTCTTTTGAATTCGGAGACTAATCATCTATTGTATTCGATGAATCTGCTGTTGCTCTGTGCTGCTGTCTATATTCTGTCCAATAATATATTTTGTAACCTGTGCAAAAATTAGAAAAGTAAAAAAATAAAATAAAACCTAATATTCATACTAATGGCGCATCACCTCAAGGTGCGCCATTAGTATGCCAAAGGATACTAATGGCACATCACTACAGAGTGCGCCATTAGTATGACAAAGCACATGGTTACGTATGCCCCCCTGGGAGGCATACTAATGGCACATGGTGTTCCATACTAATGCGAACTGCGTGGTGCGCCATTAGTATACCAGATACTAATGGCGCACTAGTGGTGCGCCATTAGTAAAAAATACTAGTGGCGTGGTACTAGTGGCGCACCAGTAGTGCGCCATTAGTAGGCAAAACTGGTGCGCCACTAGTAGGCCTTTTCCTAGTAGTTTTAATCATAAAATCCTACATAAACTTGTGGATCACTGAATATGATATGTTTGATTCCTTGCAATACTTTTGCGATATAGTGATGATAATATGTGGGAGGTACTAGTAGATGGTTGTGTTTAGTAAGGATGTTGGTGTTAAGGTTTGTGATTCCCGAAGCATGCACGCATGGTCTACTAACTATGTAACCAAATTGGCGCGCATTGTATTTTGATTGTTTATCTTTGCATGAAGGTCGGGGGCGCGCGATGGTTAACTCCTACCAACCTCACCCCTAGGAGTATGCGTGTAGTACTTTGTTTCAAGGGCTTTTAAATTTTTGCAACAAATATGTGAGTTCTTTATGACTAATGTTGAGTCCATGGATTATACGCACTTTTACCTTTCCATCATTGGTACCGTGCATTGCCCTTTCTCACCTCGAGAGTTGGTGCAAACTTCGCCGGTGCATCCAAACCCCGTGATATGATACGCTCTATCACACATAAGCCTCCTTATATCTTCCTCAAAACAGCCACCATACCTACCTATTATGGCATTTCCATAGCCATTCCAAGATATATTGCCATGCAACTTCCATCATCATCATATACATGACTTGAGCATTCATTGTCATATTGCTTTGCATGATCGTAAGATAGCTAGCATGATGTTTTCATGGCTTGTCCATTTTTTGATGTCATTGCTACGCTAGATCGTTGCACATCCCGGTACACCACCAGAAGCATTCATATAGAGTCATATCTTTGTTCTAGTATCGAGTTGTAATATTGAGTTGTAAGTAAATAAAACTGTGATGATCAAAATTATAGAGCATTGCCCCAGAAAAAAAAGAAAAAAAAAGAAAGAAAAAAAAGAAAAGAGGAAAGGCTAAAGAAGCCTAAATAAAAAAAGGGGGCCAAAGAAGTCCACCGAAAAAGAAAAAGAAAAAAAAGAAGAAGAAAAAAAAGAAAGAAAAGGGGTAATGTTACTATCCTTTTTCCATACTTGTGCTTCAGAGTAGCACCATGTTCTTCATATAGAGGGTCTCCTATGTTATCACTTTCATATACTAGTGAGCATTTTCATTATAGAAATTGGCTTGTATATTCCAACGATGGGCTTCTTCAAATGCCCTAGGTCTTCATGAGCAAGCAAGTTGGATGCACACCCACTTAGTTTCTTTTGTTGAGCTTTCATACACTTATAGCTCTTAGTGCATCCGTTGCATGGCAATCCCTACTCCTCGCATTGACATCAATTGATGGGCATCTCCATACCCCGTTGATTAGCCGTGTCGATGTGAGACTTTCTCCTTTTTTGTCTTCTCCACATAACCTCCACCATCATATTCTATTCCACCCATAGTGCTATATCCATGGCTCACGCTCATGTATTGCGTGAAGGTTGAATTTTTTTGAGAATACTAAAGTATGAAACAATTGCTTGGCTGACACCTGGATAGGCATGAGGGGTACCTTGTGTTAAGAAAAGGGAGCATACAAGAATATATGATTTTGTAAGGATAACTTTCTGAAGCATTGATATTTTGAAAGACATGATTGTTTGTTGGGATGCCCTAAGTATTATTGTTTTTATGTCAAATGATAGACTATTGCTTTGAATCACTTGTGTCTTAATATTCATGCCATGATTAGACATATGATCAAGATTATGCTAGGTAGCATTACATATCAAAAATTATATTTTTATCATTTACCTACTCGAGGACGAGCAAGAATTAAGCTTGGGGATGCTGATACGTCTCCGTCGTATCTATAATTTTTGATTGTTCCATGCCAATATTATTCAACTTTTATATACTTTTGGTAACTTTTTATACTATTTTTTGGGACTAACATATTGAGCCAGTGCCTAGTGCCAGTTCCTGTCTGTTGCATGTTTTTTGTTTTGCAGAAACCCAATATCAAACAGAGTCCAAATGGGATAAAAATGGACGGAGAATTATGTTGGAATATTTGTGATTTTTGGGAAGTAAAATCAACGCGAGACGGTGCCCGAGCGGGCCAGGAGATAGGGGCGCGCCCCAGGGAGGTAGGCGCACCCTAGACTCTCCTGGGTCCCCCGTAAGGCGGCTGACGCTCTTCTTTTGCCCCAAGAAAGCTAATTTTATGAGAACAATCTGGACGAAAGATTCGTCCCAATCGGAGTTACGGATCTCCGGATATTAAAGAAACGGTGAAGGGGTAGAATCTGAGAACATAGAAACAGAGAGATAGATCCAATCTCGGAGGGGCTCTCGCCCCTCCCACGCCATGGGAGACAAGGACTAGAGGGGAAACCCTTCTCCCATCTAGGGATAAGGTCAAGGAAGAAGAAGAAGAAGAAGAAGAAGGGGGGATCTCTCCCCCTTGCTTATGGTGGCGCTGGAACGCCGCCGGGGGCCATCATCATCACCGCGATCTTCACCAAGACCTCCCTCATCTTCACCAACATCTCCATCACCTTCCCCCATCTATATTCAGCGGTCCACTCTCCCGCAACCCGCTGTACCCTCTACTTGAACATGGTGCTTTATGCTTCATATTATTTTCCAATGATGTGTTGCCATCCTATGATTTCTGAGTAGATTTTCGTTGTCCTAAAGGTGATTGATGAATTGCTATGATTGGTTTGAGTTGCATGTTTTATTATTGGTGCTGTCCTATTGTGCCCTCCTTGTCGCGCAAGCATGAGGGATTCCCGCTGTAGGGTTTGCAATATGTTTAGGATTTTCTTATGGTGGGTGGCGTGAGTGAGAGAAGCACAGACCCGAGTAAGTAGGTTGTTTGCGTATGGGATAAAGGGGACTTGATACTTTAATGCTAAGGTTGGGTTTTACCTTAATGAATCTTTAGTAGTTGCGGATGCTTGCTAGAGTTCCAATCATAAGTGCATATGATCCAAGTTGAGAAAGTATGTTAGCTTATGCCTCTCCCTCAAATAGAATTGCAATAGTGATTACCGGTCTAGTAACATAGTCAATTGCTTAGGGACAATTCCACATCTCCTACCACCACTTTTCCACACTCGCTATATTTACTTTATTGCATCTTTATCTAAACAGCCCCTAGTTTTTATTTACGCGTTCTTTATTATCTTGCAAACCTAACCTATCATAACTACAAAGTACTTCTAGTTTCATACTTGTTCTAGGTAAAGCAAACGCCAAGCGTGCATAGACTTGTATCAGTGGCAGATAGGACTTGAGAGAGTATTTGTTCTACCTTTAGCTCCTCGTTGGGTTCGACACTCTTACTTATCAAAAGAGGCTACAACTATCCCGTATACTTGCGGGTTATCAGAGGGCCAACATGCACACCGAGGTGTTGGCAAAAATGGCGGATAGCCGCAGGGCCGCGATAGAGCTCCTTCTAACCTAGTTAGAAGTCGAAGCGCGTCACGGTCCACGCAGCTTTCGCCGCCGCCCATACCAGCAGAAGCTCTATGGCGCGCGCAGCTGCTCCTCGACTTTCCTCCTGCTGCGGAGAAGCTCGACGAATGGAGGGCCACTGTCCGGAGCCTCGTCGGCATTGCCAACAAAGACGAACTGCAACCGACAGGGCCCGTAGGCCATCGCTCCGTCGAGCCACCACATGCCAGCGGTGGACGGGCCAGAGGCGATGCAGCCATGGTGCATTCTCCTCCTCCACACCAGCCACCACGGGTGCCGATCTGTCACGACGACGCTCGTGATGATATCTTCGTAGCGTCGTCCAATCCGCGGACCCACCGCGACCAACGTCAAGTTCTTCGAGAGCGAGCTCATGAAGATGATCAAACCACCATCGAGCGCCGGCGCGACGTGCGCCACCAGTCGGACAGGTGGGCAGGGCCCACTATGGACCATCCAGCACCGGGAGGCTACGGTGGCCTACCCTACGAGGTGGGATGTCCGGCCTTCACCCGTGAGCTGCTGCAGTTCCAGTGGCCCTCCCGCCGCATGTTCATGCCCAACGTTGGCGAGAAGTACAACGGCAAGACTCACCTATTGGAGTTCCTCAGCATATACACCATCGTGATGCAAGCTACCGGGGCCCGCGATGATAAGGTGCTTGCCAATTACTTTCCGTTGGCACTCAAGCCTAATGTTATGTCAAGGTTGATGCACTTGCTGGTGGACTCCATTTCTTGCTGGTCGGATCTGTGTCATGAGTTTGTTGGCGCCTTTACTGGAGGCCACCAAGATCATGGCCAGGCGAGCGATTTGCATATCATCCCCCAGAGGGAAGGAGAAAACTTGTGCAAGTACATCCAAAGGTTCAGCCGAGTGCAGTACACCATCCCAGACGTTCATCCTGCCGCCGTGATCAGTGCATTCCATCAGAATGTGCGCAACCGCAAGATGTGTGAGGAGCTGGCGATGAACAAAGTCAAGGATGTGGCCGAACTTTATGTTCTGGCCGATCAGTGCGCCCAAGCTGAAGAGGGAAGGAAGTACCCCGGTGAGGACGCCGGTGCGGAAACCGACTCCACGGATGGCACCGCCGCCCCAGCAAAGATGGGTCGGCGCCATAACAGGAAGTGCAAGGGCAAGACTGTGCTTGCCGTCGAGGGGTCCGACGACATCGGCATTGCCGAAAAGGCCAAGGCAAGCGATCCCGGCAAGAAGGTTGCCGGTTGTGCCGCTTGCCGGGCCTTGGCGGCTGCCGACAAGCCAGGGGGCTCTGACAAGCAGTATTGCAAGATCCACCGCACCAAGGGCCACGACCTCCAGAATTGCCGGCAAGTTGAGGTGCTCGCTGAGAAGCAGAAAGCCGAGTATGAGAGGCGGGACAAGGAGAAGGGCCAAGAGGGTGCCGAGGGATCCGGCAAGAAGTGCGGAGGCCAAGGAGGCCGCCGCGGCAAGGATAACCAGCAAGAGAGGCCCGCCCGGGGCCGCGACAAGAAGCAGGAAGACGATGATCACGACGAGGACGATGAGTCTGCCGACCACGAGTTCCAGAAAGCTACAGAGGCCATGTGCGTCGATGGTGGAGCCTTGCTGCATGCGTCCCACCACCAGCTCAAGCAGTGGGCACGTGAGATTACAGCGGTGGAGCCATCACTCAACGCACGAAAGCCACTGAAGTGGTCCAGCACACCTATCATCTTCGACACCGAGGACCACCCCGACCGCACTACTGCACTCAGGTGCTTGCCGTTGTTGGTTTCACCAACGATCCACAACCTCAATGTGACAAAGATGCTAGTTGACGGCGGGGCCGGTCTGAACTTGATCTCGCCTGTTGTGATCAAGAGGCTGCAGATCCCTGATAGAGACCTCGAGGAGATGGGTATGTTCCAAGGGGTCAACCCAAGAAGGAGCGAGCCAAAGGGAAAGGTCACACTGCCCGTGACATTTGGAGACAAGTTGAATTACAGGACGGAGAGGATTGTCTTCGATGTGGCCGAGATCCCCTTGCCCTACAACGGGATCCTCGGCCGCCCGGCACTAGCCAAGTTCATGGCGGCTTCCCGTTACGCCTACAACACGCTGAAGATGCCTGATAACCCACAAGTATAGGGGATCGCAACAGCTTTCGAGGGTAGAGTATTCAACCCAAATTTATTGATTCGACACAAGGGGAGCCAAAGAATATTCTTGAGTATTAGCAGTTGAGTTGTCAATTCAACCACACCTGGATAACTTAGTATCTGCAGCAAAGTGTTTAGTAGCAAAAGTGGTATGATAATAAAGGTAACGGTAGCAAAAGTAAAGATAAATGTTTTTAGGTTTTTGTAGTAGTTGTAACAGTAGCAACGGAAAAATAAATAAGCGAAGAACAATATGTGAAAAGCTAGTAGGCAATGGATCAATGATGGATAATTATGCCGGATGTGATTCCTCATGCAATAGTTATAACATAGGGTGATATAGAACTAGCTCCAGTTCATCAATGTAATGTAGGCATGTATTCCGTAAATAGTCGTATGTGCTTATGGAAAAGAACTTGCATGATGTCTTTTGTCCTACCCTCCTGTTGCAGCGGGGTCCTTACGGAAACTAAGGGATATTAAGGCCTCCTTTTAATAGAGAACCGGAACAAAGCATTAGCACAAAGTGAATACATGAACTCCTCAAACTACGGTCATCACCGAGAAGTATCCCGATTATTGTCACTTCGGGGTTGTCGATCATAACACATAGTAGGTGACTATAGACTTGCAAGATAGGATCAAGAACACACATATATTCATGAAAACATAATAGGTTCAGATCTGAAATCATGGCACTCGGGCCCTAGTGACAAGCATTAAGCATAGCAAAGTCATAACAACATCAATCTCAGAACATAGTGGATACTAGGGATCAAACCCTAACAAAACTAACTCAATTACATGATAAATCTCATCCAACCCATCCCCGTCCAGCAAGCCTACGATGGAATTACTCACGCACGGCGGTGAGCATCATGAAATTGGTGATGGAGGATGGTTGATGATGACGATGGCGATGAATCCCCCTCTCCGGAGCCCCGAACGGACTCCAGATCAGCCCTCCTGAGAGAGATTAGGGCTTGGCGGTGGCTCCGTGTCGTGAAACGCGATAAAACTTTCTCCCTGATTTTTTTCTACCTGAGACGAAATATATGGAGTTGGACTTGAGGTCGGAGGAGGTCTAGGGGGCCCACGAGATAGGGGGCCACGCCCTAGGGGGGGGCCCTGTCTCGTGGACAGGCCGTGGCCCCCCTGGCATTAATTCTTTCGCCAAAAATTCTTATTAAATCTGAAAAGTGCCTTCGTGGATTTCCAGGACATTCTGAGAACTTTTCTTTTCTGCACATAAAACAACATCATGGCAGTTCTGCTGAAAACAGCGTCAGTCCGGGTTAGTTTCATTCAAATCATGTAAGTTAGAGTCCAAAACAAGGGCAAAAGTGTTTGGAAAAGTAGATACGTTGGAGACGTATCAACTCGCCCAAGCTTCAACCTTTGCTTGTCCTCAAGCAATTCAGTTGATAAACTGAAAGTGATAAAGAAAAACTTTTACAAACTCTGTTGCTCTTGTTGTTGTAACATGAAAAGCCAGCATTCAAGTTTCGGCAAATATTACGAACTAACCATACTAACAATAACACATAGGTCTCACAATTACTCATATCAATAACATAATCAGCTAGCGAGCCATAATTATAATACTCGGATGACAACACTTTCTCAAAATAATCATAACATGATATAACAAAATGGTAGCTCGCTAGCCCTTTCTGAGACAGTAAAACATAAATGCAGAGCACCTTTAAAGATCAAGGACTGACTAAACATTGTAATTCATGGTAAAAGAGATCCAGTCAAGTCATACCCAATATAAACCAATAATAATGAATGCAAATGACAGTGTGCTCTCCAGCGGGTGCTTTTTAATAAGAAGGGTGATGACTCAACATAAAAGTAAATAGATAGGCCCTTCGCAGAGGGAAGCGGGGATTTGTAGAGGTGCCAGAGCTCGGTTTTAAAATAGAGATTGAATAACATTTTGAGCGACATTCTTTTGCTGTCAACGCAACAACTATGAGATGGCTGTATCTTCCATACTAAATGCATTATAGGCAGTTCCCAAACAGAATGGTAAAGGTTTATACTCCCCCAACCACCAACAAGCATCAATCCATGGCTTGCTCGAAACAACGAGTGCCTCCAACATACAACAACCCTGTGGGAGTTTTGTTTAATTATTTTGAATTGCTTTGATCTTTTTGGATCATGGGACTGGGCATCCCGGTTACCGGCCCTTTCTCGTGAATGAGGAGCGGAGTCCACTCCTCTTGAGAATAACCCACCTAGCATGGAAGATATAGGCAGCCCTAGTTGAAACATGAGCTGCTCGAGTATACAAAACAGAATTTCATTTGAAGGTTTGGAGTTTGGCACATACAAATTTACTTGGAACGGCAGGTAAATACCGCATATAGGTAGGTATAGTGGACTCATATGGAACAACTTTGGGGTTTAAGGAGTTTGGATGCACAAGCAGTATTCCCGCTTAGTACAGGTGAAGGCTAGCAAAAGACTAGGAAGCGACCAACTGAGAGAGCGACAACAGTCATAAACATGCATTAAAATTAATTTACACCGAGTACAAGCATGAGTAGGATATAATCTACCATGAACATGAACATCATGAAGGCTATGTTGATTTGATTCAACTACATGCGTGAACATGTGCCAAGTCGAGTCACTTAATTCATTCAAAGGACGATACCATCCCATCATACCACATCGTAATCATTCTAATAGCATGTTGGCACAAGCAACTATAATCTCTAAATGTCATTGCAAATATGTTTACTTCATAATAGCTGACTCAGGAACGATGAACTCATCATATTTACAAAAACAAGAGAGGTCGAGTTCATACCAGCTTTTCTCATCCCAATAAATCCATCATATATCGTCATTATTGCCTTTCACTTGCACGACCGAACGATGTGTATAATAATAAGAGTGCACGTGCATTGGACTAAGCTGGAATCCGCAAGCATTCAACTCAAGAGAGAAGACAAGTAATATGGGCTCTAAGTTAAAAAATAATCATGCATATAAGAGCCACTAAGCATTTTCAATATGGTCTTCTCGACCCCCAAAAGAAAGAAAGAAAAATAAAACTATTTACACGGGAAAACTCCCAACAAGTAAAAGAAGAACGAGAAATCTTTTTGGGTTTTCATTTCAATTTCTACTACAAGCATGGAAATTAAACTTAACTAATTTTTTTTGGTTTTTCTTAAGGTTTATCAGACACACAAGAAGAAAACTAGAAAAAGAAATTTAAACTAACATGGATAATACAATGAAAGAGTGTGAGCACCGACGACTAGTGTGTGAACGTGAATGTAAAGTCGGTGAGAAATACGTACTCCCCCAAGCTTAGGCTTTTGGCCTAAGTTGGTCTAATACCAATGACCGCCTGGCTGATATCCATAAGTGAAACTGGGGTAGTACTGTGATGAAGAGGCGACCGCCTCCTGAGCAGCAGCGTGTTGGCAAGCTGCCTCCATTCCCCTCTCATATTCAGTTGCTTCTTCCCTGGTGACAACATATTTTCCTTTTGCCTGATAATCAAAAAGGTAGGGAGCAGGAAGAGTAACAGGAACGATGTTGCGTCTGTTATAGGTTAGTCGATAATGGAGGAATTGTTCATTCCTCAAGAAAATGATGATCAAACATAGCTGATTTAGCCAAATAAATAGGAGGTACAATCATATCCCCCTCTCGTGGAGCTATATTAAGAAAATTAGCCACACGGGTTGCATAAATTCCTCCAAAGAAATCTCCCCTTCTACTATTATTCTACAACCTCCGTGCAACTATTGCCCCCAAGTTAAAACCGCTATAACCTGACACAACACTCTTGAGGACACAAAGATCAGGGGCAGACATGTGACATACTTTGTCATTACCGTTAATGCATCTACCAATAAAGAGAGCAAAGTAATGTATAGCAGGAAAATGAATGCTCCCTATGGTAGCTTGTGTTACGTCCCTAGATTCTCCCACAGTAATACTAGCGAGAAAATCTCTAACTTCAGATTTGGGAGGATCAATAACATTACCCCACTGCGGGAGTTTGCCAGCAGTTGTGAAATCCTCTAAATCCATGGTATAAGATGTATCATAAATATCAAACATAACACTAGGAGAATTACGCGCAGAAATATATTCGAACCTCCGCACAAAAGAATCGGTCAATTGATAATATTGAGGACACTTATCTCATAAGAAGTCCTCCAGCTCGGCATTACGCACATACGCGTCAAATTCCTCCTTGATGCCTGCTTCGACCATAAATTCATCGGATGGCCACTCGCAAGCCCGTACATTTGCGTCCCTTGGCAAATTAACATCTTGTTCATGTATAGCAATCCTTGGCCCTTTCTTTGCCGAGGAACCACCTTGGTACATTCTTCTAAGCGTATTTCTTTTTCTGAAAATTTCTGAAATTTTAGTAACTTCAAAATAAAAGTGGATAAAACTAAACAAGATTGATAGCAACTACTCCTACAAGTGCCTAGAGCCTATATCATTCATTGGAATTGTTTAGGACCTCAAAAATTTAACATGCAAGCTCAAGAACATGGTCACCTATGCAGAAAAAATTTGCAATGAATAAAGCACTAGAACAAAAACTAATTGGACCAATGGAGGAGTCACATACCAAGCAACAATCTCCCAAAGCAGTTTTGCGAATGGAGCTTCGAGCTAAGAGATCGAAAATCGCAGCAAAATGAGCTAGAACTCGGGCTTGAGATGGATGGGGATTTTTTGGGTAGAAGATGAAGTGTATGGGTGCTGGCATAAGTGGAGGGGAGCCACCAGGGGCCCACGAGACAGGGGGGCGCGCCCTACAGGGGGGCGCCCTCCTCTCTCGTGGCCTAGTGCTTGCCCCTCCTGTAGTGTTTTCAGTGCCTAAAATCCTCAAATATTCCAGAAAAAATCATACTAAATTTGCAGGGCATTTGGAGCACTTTTATTTTTGGACTATTTTTTTAATGCACGGAAAATTCAGAAAACTGACGGATAATACTATTTTTGCTTTATTTATTCTAAATAACAGAGAGTAAAAAGAGGGTACAGAAGGTTGTGCCTTCTAGTTTCATCCATCTCGTGATCATCAAAATGAATCGACTAACAAGGTTGATCAAGTCTTGTTAACAAACTCATTCCGAATAACACGGAACCGAAGAAATTTCGAAAAACACTAAGTTACCTCAACGGGGATATGAAAGTCCCCAACAATAAGAATATCATACTTTTTCTTGACAGTAGGGAGAGGAAATTCAAAATCTCCAAAAATGATAGTTGGAACTTTTTCAATAGAATTGATGCTATGAACTTGCGATTGTTTCCTCGGAAAGTGTACCTATGCTCATTACCATTAACATGAAAAGTGACATTGCCTTTGTTGCAATCAATAACAGCCCCTGCAGTATTAAGAAAAGGTCTACCAAGGATAATAGACATACTATCGTCCTCGGGAATATCAAGAATAACAAAGTCCATTAAGATAGTGACATTTGCAACCACAACAGGCACATCCTCACAAATACCGACAGGTATAGCAGTTGATTTGTTAGCCAAATACCGTTTCATGGACTATTACTCACCGCTTTGGATCCCAAAGCGATTTTCATTGTTGTCGAACAACAAGGTGTGCGAACGTGTTGGTCGTTAAGACTCGCAGTTTGGGCCGATTCTGGCCCGTTTCTTGGACTATTACTCAGTTTTGGGGTCCCGAAGTGATTTTCACGATTGATGAATCCCGGGGTGCGTTTACTTGTCGGTCATCGAAACTCACAATTTTGCCGATTCTGGTCCGTTTGTTGCGCTATTACTCACCGTTTATGGTCCTAGAGCGATTTCCATGATTGACGATCCTAGGGGTGTGTTTACGTGTCCGTCGTCAACACTCACAATTTTGGCCAATTCTGACCCGTTTCATGGACTATTACTCACCGCTTTAGGGTCCCGAAGGGATTTCCTTGGTTGTTGAACTCCAAGGTGCGATTATGTCTCGGCGATCAACAATCGCAGTTTTGGCCGATTCTGGCCCGTTTCATGGACTATTACTTGCTGATTTGGGGTGCCTGAGCGATTTCCATGATTGACGAACCCCGAGGTGCGTTTATATATCATTCGTCAATAATCCTAGGTTTGTCCGATTCTGGGCTCTTCCATGTGTTGGGGAACGTAGCAGAAATTCAAAATTTTCTACGCATCACCAAGATCAATCTACGGAGTAATCTAGCAACGAGGGAAGGAGAGTGCATCTACATACCCTTGTAGAAAGCTAAGCGGAAGCGTTCAAGTGAACGGGGTTGATGGAGTCGTACTCGTCGTGATCCAAATCACCGATGATCCTAGTGCCGAACGGACAGCACCTCCGCGTTCAACACACATGCACCCCGGTGACGTCTCCCATGACTTGATCCAGCAAGGAGAGAGGGAGAGGTTGGGGAAGACTCCGTCCAGCAGCAGCACGTGAATGTGTTGGTGGTGGAGGAGCGCGGAACTCCAGCAGGGCTTCCCCAAGCACTACGAGAGACGAGGAGGGAGAGGGGTAGGGCTGCCCCAACAGGAGAAGAACTACGTGTGTTGGGCTGCCCCTTTGCCTCCACTAAATATAGGGGGAGAGGGAGGGCTGCGCCCCCACCTAGGGTTCCCTCCCTAGGGGTGGCGGCAGCCCCAATCCCCATCTGGGGTGGCGGCCAAGTGGGGGGAGAGGGAGGCGCACTAGGCATGGGCTTTAGGGCCTATCTGCCCTAGGGTTTGCCCCCTCTTCTCTCTAGGCGCATGGGCCTTGGTGGGGTGGCGCCCCAGCCCACCTAGGGGCTGGTCCCCTCTCACACTTGGCCCATGTATGCCTCCGGGGCCCGTGGCCCCTCCCGGTGGACCCCCGGACCCCTCCGGTGGTCCCGCTACACTACCGGTGATGCCCGGAACACTTCCGGTGGCCAAAACCATACTTCCCTTATATCAATCTTTACCTCCGGACCATTCCGGAACTACTCGTGACGTCCGAAATCTTATCCGGGACTCCGAACAACATTCGGTAACCACGTACATACTTTCCCTATAACCCCAGCGTCATCGAACTTAAGTGTGTAGACCCTATGAGTTCGGGAGACACGTAGACATGACCGAGACAACTCTCCGGCCAATAACCAACAGCGGGATCTGGATACCCATTTTGGCTCCCAAATGTTCCACGATGATCTCATCAAATGAACCACGATGTCGAGGTTTCAATCAATCTCGTATTCAATTCCCTTTGTCTACCGGTATAGTACTTGCCCGAGATTCGATCGTCGGTATCCCGATACCTTGTTCAATCTCGTTACCGGCAAGTCTCTTTACTCGTTCCGTAACACATCATCCCGTGATCAACCCCTTGGTCACATTTGTGCACATTATGATGATGTCCTACCGAGTGGGCCCAGAGATACCTCTCCGTCACACGGAGTGACAAATCCCAGTCTCGATTCGTGCCAACCGAACAGATACTTTCGGAGATACCTGTAGTGTACCTTCATAGCCACCCAGTTACGTTGTGACGTTTCGTACACCCAAAGCATTCCTACGGTATCCGGGAGTTGCACAATCTCATGGTCTATGGAAATGATACTTGACATTAGAAAAGCTTTAGCATACGAACTACACGATCTTTGTCCTAGGCTTAGGATTGGGTCTTGTCCATCACATCATTCTCCTAATGATGTGATCCCGTTATCAACGACATCCAATGTCCATGGTCAGGAAACCGTAACCATCTATTGATCAACGAGCTAGTCAACTAGAGGCTTACTAGGGACATGGTGTTGTCTATGTAACCACACATGTATCTGAGTTTCCCATCAATACAATTATAGCATGGATAATAAACGATTATCATGAACAAGGAAATATAATAATAACTAATTTATTATTGCCTCTAGGGCATATTTTCAACAGTCTCCCACTTGCACTAGGGTCAATAATTTAGTTCACATCGCCATGTGATTAACACTCACAGGTCACATCACCATGTGACCAACATCCAAAGAGTTTACTAGTGTCACTAAACTAGTTCACATCATCATGTGATTAAGACTCAATGAGTTCTGGGGTTTGATCATGTTTTGCTTGTGAGAGAGGTTTTAGTCAACGGGTATCCAACATTTAGATCCGTATGTACTTTGCGAATCTCTAGGTCATATTGTAAATGCTGCTTCCACGCTCCGCTTGGAGCTATTCCAAGTGGTTGCTCCACTATATGTATCCGGTTTCTCTATTCAGAGCTATACGGATAGGTGTTAAGCTTGCATCGACGCAACTCTTTACGTCGAACTCTTTATCACCTCCATAACTGAGAAACAAATCCTTATTCCTCTAAGGATAATTTTTATCGCTATCTGGTGATCCACTCCTTGATCACCTTTGTACCCTCTTGCCAGACATGTGGCAAGGCACACATCAGGTGCGGTACACAGCATAGCATACTATGGAGCCTACGTCTAAGCATAGGGGACGCCCTTCGTCCTTTCTCTCTACTCCGCCGTGGTCGAGCTTTAAGTCTTAACTTCATACCTTACAACTCAGGCAAGAACTCCTTCTTTAACTGATCCATCTTGAACACCTTCAAGATCATGTCAAGGTATGTCCTCATTTGAAAGTACCATTAAGCGTTTTTGATCTATCCTCATAGATCTTGATGCTCAATGTTCAAGCAGCTTAATCCAGGTTTTCTATTGAAAAACACTTTTCAAATAACCCTATATGCTTTCCAGAAATTCTACATCATTTCTGATCAACAATATGTCTTCAACATATACCCAGCAGAAATTCTATAGTGCTCCCACTCACTTCTTTGGAAATACAAGTTTCTCATAAACTTTGTATAAACCCAAGATCTTTGATCATCTCATCAAAGTGTACATTCCAACTCCGAGATGCTTACTCCAGTCCTTAGAAGGATTGCTGGAGCTTTGCATACTTGTTAGCATCTTTCAGGATTGTCAAAACCTTTTGGTTGTATCACATACAACCTTTCCTAAAGAAAATAGTCGAGGAAACAATGTTTTGACATCCTATCTGCAAGATTTCATAAACAATGCAGTAACTGCTAATCCAATTCCAACAGACTATTAGCATCGCTACGAGTGAGAAAGCCTCACCGTAGTCAACTCCTTGAACTTGTCGGAAAACATCTTAACGACAAATCGAGCTTTCTTAATGGTTATACTTACCATCATTGTCCGTCTTCCTTTTAAAATCCATCTGTACCCAATAGCCTTACGACCATCAAGTAGTTCTTCCAAAGTCTACACTTCGTTTTCATACATGGATCCTCTCTCGGATTTTTATGGCCTCGAGCCTTTTGTCGGAATCCGGGCCCACCATCGCTTCTCCGTAGCTCGTAGGTTCATTGTTGTATAGCAACATGACCTCCAAGATAGGATTACTGTACCACTTTGAAACAGTACGCGTCCTTGTCATCCTACGAGGTTTGGTAGTGACTTGATCCGAAGTTTCATGATCACTATCATAAGCTTCTACTTCAATTGGTGTAGGCGCCACAGGAACAACTTCCTGTGCCCTGCTACACTCTAGTTGGAGTGAAGGTTCAGTAACCTCATCAAGTCTCCACCATCCTCCCACTCAACTTTCCGAGACAAACTTTTCCTTGAGAAAGGACCCGATTCAAGAAGCAATCCCTATTGCTTTCGGATCTAAATTAGGAGGTATACCCAACTGTTTTGGGTGTCCTATGAAGATGCATTTTATCTGCTTTGGGTTCGAGCTTATCAACCTGAAACTTTTTCACATAAGCGTCGCAGCCCCAAACTTTTAAGAAATGACAACTTAGGTTTCTCCAAACCATAGTTCAAACGGTGTCGTCTCAATGGAATTATGTGGTGCCCTATTAAAGTGAGTGTGGTTGTCTCTAATGCCTAACCCATGAACGATAGTGGTAATTCGATAAGAGACATCATGGTACGCACCATATCCAATAGGGTGCAACTATGATGTTCAGACACACCATCACACTATGGTGTTCCAGGCGGTATTAATTGTGAAACAATTTCCACAATGTCTCAATTGCGTGCCAAAGCTCGTAACTCAGATACTCATCTTTATGATCATATCATAGACATTTATCCTCTTGTCACGATGATCTTCAACTTCACTATGAAATTACTTGAACCATTCAAGAATTCAGACTTGTGTTTCATCAAGTAAATATACTCAGTATCTACTCAAATCATCTGTGAAGTAAGAACATAACGATATCCACTGCGTGCCTCAGCACTCATTGGACTGCACACATCAAAATGTATTACTTCCAACAAGTTGCTTTCTTATTCCATTTTACTGAAAACGAGGCTTTCAGTCATCTTGCCCATGTGGTATGATTTGCATGTCTCAAGTGATTCAAAATCAAGTGAGTCCAAATGGTCCATTTGCATGCAGTTTCTTCATGCATATACACCAATAGACATGGTTCGCATGTCTCAAACTTTTCAAAAAAACGAGTGAGTCCAAAGATCCGTAAACATGGAGCTTCTTCATGCGTTCTATACCAGTATGACTTACATGGCAGTGCCACAAGTAGGTGGTACTATCATTACTATCTTATATCTTTTGGCATGAACATGTGTATCACTACGATCGAGATTCAATAAACCTATTCATTTTAGGTGCAAGACCATTGAAGGTATTATTCAAATTAATAGAGTAACCATTATTCTCCTTAAATGAATAACTGTATTGCTATAGACATAATTCAGTCATGTCTATGCTCAACGCAAACACCAAATAACAACTATTTAGGTTTAACACCAATCTTGATGGTAGAGGGAGCGAGCGATGCTTGATCACATCAAGCTTGGAAAAACTTCCAACACATATCGCCAGGTCACCTTTAGCTAGTCTCCATTTACTCCGTAGCCTTTTATTTCGAGTTACTAACACTTAGCAACCGAACCGGTATCTAATACCCTGGTGCTACTAGGAGTACTATTAAAGTACACATTTACATAATGTATATCCAATATAGTTCTATTGACCTTGCCAGCCTTCTCATCTACCAAGTATCTAGGGTAATTCTGCTCCAGTGGATGTTCCCCTTATTACAGAAGCAGTTAGTCTCGGGTTTGGGTTCAACCTTGGGTTTCTTCACTAGAGCAGCAGCTGATTTGCCGTTTCATGAAGTATACCTTCTTGCCCTTGCCCTTCTTGAAACTAGTGGTTTCACCAACCATCAACAATTGATGCTCCTTCTTGATTTCTACTTTCACGGTGTCAAACATTGCGAATATCTCAAGGATCATTATATCTATCCCTGATATGTTATAGTTCATCACGAAGCTCTGGCAGCTTGGTGGCAATGACTTTGGAGAAACATCACTATCTCATCTGGAAGATCAACTCCCACTCGATTCAAGTGATTGTTGTACTCAGACAATCTGAGCACAAGCTCAATGATTGAGCTTTTCTCCCTTAGTTTGCAGGCTAAGAAAATCGTCATAGGTCTTATACCTCTTGACGTGGGCACGAGCCTGAAATCCAAATTTCAGCCCTCGAAACATCTCATATGTTCCGCGACGTTTTGAAATCGTCTTTGGTGCCTCAACTCTAAACCGTTTAACTGAACTATCACGTAGTTATCAAATCGTGATTCCTATTACAAGAACATGATCATCTCATACATCACATATATCATTCATCACATCCTTTGGCCATACCACATCACAAAACACTTGCTGCAAAAACAAGTTAGACGTCCTCTAATTTTTGTTGCAAGTTTTTACGTGGCTTCTATAGGTGTTCTAGCAAGAACATTTCTTACCTACGTAAAACCACAACGTGATATGCCAATTTATATTTACCCTTCATAAGGACCCTTTTCATTGAATCCGCTCCAACTAAAGTGGGAGAGACAAACACCCGCTAGACACCTTATGCAACTAGTGCATGTCAGTCGGTGGAACCTGTCTCACGTAAGCGTACGTGTAAGGTCGGTCCGGGCCGCTTCATCCCACGATGCCGCCGAAGCAAGATAAGACTAGTAGTGGAAATAAAAATTAACAACATCTATGCCCACAACTACTTTGTGTTCTACTCATGCATAGTAACTACACATAGACCCAGCTCATGATGCCACTGTTGGGGAACGTAGCAGAAATTCAAAATTTTCTACCAAGATCAATCTACGGAGTAATCTAGCAACGAGGGAAGGAGAGTGCATCTACATACCCTTGTAGATCGCTAAGAGGAAGCATTCAAGTGAACGGGGTTGATGGAGTCGTACTCGTCGTGATCCAAATCACCGATGATCCTAGTGCCGAACGGATGGCACCTCCGCATTCAACACACATGCACCCCGGTGATGTCTCCCATGCCTTGATCCAGCAAGGAGAGAGGGAGAGGTTGGGGAAGACTCTGTCCAGCAGCAGCACGACGGCGTGGTGGTGGTGGAGGAGTGCGGAACTCCAGCAGGGCTTCGCCAAGCACTACGAGAGACGAGGAGGGAGAGGGGTAGGGCTGCGCCAACAGGAGAAGAACTTTGTGTGTTGGGCTCCCCCTTTGCCTCCACTATATATAGGGGGAGAGGGAGGGCTGCGCCCCCACCTAGGGTTCCCTCCCTAGTGGTGGCGGCAGCCCCAATCCCCATCTGGGGTGGCGTCCAAGTGGGGGGGGGGGAGAGGGAGGCGCACCAGGCATGGGCCTTTAGGGCCCACCTGCCCTAGGGTTTGCCCCCTCTTCTCTCTAGGCGCACGGGCCTTGGTGGGGAGGTGCCCCAGCCCACCTAGGGGCTGGTCCCCTCTCACACTTGGCCCATGTATGCCTCCAGGGCCCGTGGCCCCTCCCGGTGGACCCCCGGACCCCTCCGGTAGTCCCGGTACACTACAGGTGATGCCCGGAACACTTCCGGTGGCCAAAACCATACTTCCTATATATCAATCTTTACCTCTGGGCCATTCCGGAACTCCTCGTGATGTCCGGGGTCTTACTCGGGACTCCGAACAACATTCGGTAACCGCGTACATACTTTCCCTATAACCCTAGCGTCATCGAACCTTAAGTGTGTAGACCCTACGGGTTCGGGAGACACGTAGACATGACCGTGACAACTCTCCGGCCAATAACCAACAGTGGGATCTGGATACCCATGTTGGCTCCCAGATGTTCCACGATGATCTCATCGGATGAACCATGATGTGAGGATTCAATCAATCCCGTATTCAATTCCCTTTGTCTAGCGGTATAGTACTTGCCCGAGATTCAATCGTCGGTATCCCGATACCTTGTTCAATCTCGTTACCGGCAAGTCTCTTTACTCGTTCCATAACACATCATCCCGTGATCAACCCCTTGGTCACATTGTGCACATTATGATGATGTCCTACCGAGTGGGCCCAGAGATACCTCTCCGTCACACGGAGTGACAAATCCCAGTCTCGATTCGTGCCAACCCAACAGAAACTTTCAGAGATTCCCGTAGTGTACCTTTATAGCCACCCAGTTACGTTGTGACGTTTCGTACACCCAAAGCATTCCTACGGTATCCAGGAGTTACACAATCTCATGGTCTAAGGAAATGATACTTGACATTAAAGCTTTAGCATACGAACTACACGATCTTTGTGCTAGGCTTAGGATTGGGTCTTGTCCATCACATCATTCTCCTAATGATGTGATCCCGTTATCAACGACATCCAATGTCCATGGTCAAGAAATTGTAACCATCTATTGATCAACGAGCTAGTCAACTAGAGGCTTACTAGGGACATGGTGTTGTCTATGTATCCACACATGTATCTGAGTTTCCCATCAATACAGTTATAGCATGGATAATAAATGATCATGATGAACAAGGAAATATAATAATAGCTAATCTATTATTGCTTCTAGGGCATATTTCCAACACCATGGACTATTACTCACCATTTTGTGGTCCCAAAGCGATTTCCATTATTGTCGAACCCCAAGGTGTGCTTACGTGTTGGTCATCAAGATTCGTAGTTTGGGCCGATTCTGGCCCGTTTCTTGGACTATTACTTAGTTTAGGGGTCACTATGTGATTTCCATGATTGACGGACCCCAGGGTGCGTTTACATGTAGGTCATCAACACTCACAATTTTGGTCGATTCTGGTCCATTTCGTGCAGTACTACTCACCGTTTTGGGTCCTAGAGCGATTTCCACGATTGACGATCCTAGGAGTGCGTTTACGTGTTCGTCATCAACACTCACAATTTTGGCCAATTCTGACCTGTTTCGTGGACTATTACTCACTGGTTTGGGTGTCCCGAAGCGATTTCCATGGTTGTCGAACCACAAGGTGCGGTTACGTGTCGGTCATCAACAATCGCAGTTTTGCCCGATTCTGGTCCGTTTCGTGGAATATTACTCACTGTTTTTGGGTCCTGGAGTGATTTCCACGATTAACGAACTCCGGCATGCGTTTACATGTCAGTCATCAACACTCGCGGTTTTGGTCGATTCTGACCCGTTTCGTGGACTATTACTCACCGTTTGTGGTCCCAAAGCGATTTCCGTAGTTGTTGAACCCCAAGGTGTGCTTACGTGTCGGTCATCAACAATCACAGTTTTGACCGATTTTATCCCGTTTCATGGACTATTACTCACTAATTTGGGGTCCCTGAGCGATTTCCATGATTGACGAACCCTGGGGTGCAATTGTGTATCCTTCATCAATAGTGCTAGGTTTGTCCGATTCTGGGCTCTTTCATGGACTATTACTCACCATTTTGGGGTCCCAAAGCGATTTCCATGGTTGTCGAACCCCAAGATGTGCTTATGTGTTGGTCATTAAGACTCGCAGTTTGGGCCGGTTCTTGCCCGTTACTTGGACTATTACTCAGTTTTGGGGTCCTGAAGTGATTTCCACGATTGACGAATCCCGGGGTGCATTTACGCTTCGGTCATCAACACTCACAATTTTGGCCGATTCTGGTCCGTTTCTAGCACTACTACTCACCTTTTGGGTCCTAGAGTGATTTTCACGATTGACGATCCTAGGGATGTGTTTACGTGTCCGTCGTCAACACTCACAATTTTGGCCAATTCAGACCCGTTTCGTGGACTATTACTCACTGTTTTTGGGTCCCAGAGTGATTTCCACGATTAACGAACCCCGGCATGCATTTACGTGTCAGTCCTCAACACTCGCAGTTTTTGTCGATTCGGACTCGTTTCGTGGACTATTACTCACCATTTTTGGATCCCAAAGCGATTTTCATTGTTGTCGAACTACAAGGTGTGCGAACGTGTTGTTCGTTAAGACTCGCAGTTTGGGCCGATTCTGGCCCGTTTCTTGGACTATTGCTCAGTTTTGGGGTCCCGAAGTGATTTCCACGATTGATGAATCCCAGGGTGCGTTTACGTGTCGGTCATCGACACTCACAATTTTGGCCGATTCTGGTCCGTTTGGTGCACTATTACTCACCGTTTTTGGTCCTAGAGTGATTTCCATGATTAAAGATCCTAGGGTTGTGTTTACGTGTTCGTCGTCAACACTCACAATTTTGGCCAATTCTGACCCGTTTCATGGACTATTACTCACCGCTTTGGGGTCCCGAAGGGATTTCATTGGTTGTTGAACTCCAAGGTGCGATTACGTCTCGGCCATCAACAATCGTAGTTTTGGCCGATTCTGGCCCGTTACATGGACTATTACTCGCTGATTTGGGGTGCCTGAGCGATTTCCATGATTGACGAAACCCGAGGTGCGTTTATATATCGTTCGTTAATAATCCTAGGTTTATCCGATTCTGGGCTCTTTCATGGACTATTACTCACCGTTTTGGGGTCCCAAAGCGATTTCCATTGTTGTCGAACCCCAAGTTGTGCTTACGTGTTGGTCGTCAAGATTCGCAGTTTGGGCCGATTCTGGCCCGTTTCTTGGACTATTACTTAGTTTTGGGGTCACTAAGTGATTTCCATGAATGACGGACCTCAGGGTGTGTTTACATGTCGGTCATCAACACTCACAATTTTGGTCGATTCTGGTCCATTTCGTGCAGTAATACTCACCGTTTTGGGTCCTAGAGCGATTTCCACGATTGACGATCCTAGGAGTGCGTTTACGTGTCCGTCGTCAACACTCACAATTTTGGCCAATTCTGACCTATTTCATGGACTATTACTCACCGGTTTGGGTGTCCCAAAGCGATTTCCATGGTTGTCGAACCACAAGGTGCGGTTACATGTCGGTCATCAACAATCGCAGTTTTTCCCAATTCTGGCCCGTTTTGTGGAATATTACTCACTGTTTTTGGGTCCCGGAGTGATTTCCATGATTAACGAACCCCGGCATGCGTTTACATGTCAGTCATCAACACTCGCGGTTTTTGTCGATTCTGACCCGTTTCACGGACTATTACTCACCGTTTGGGGTCCCAAAGCGATTTCCGTAGTTGTTGAACCCCAAGGTGCGTTTATGTGTCGGTCATCAACAAATCGCAGTTTTGACCGATTTTGTCCTGTTTCATGGACTATTACTCACTGATTTGGGGTCCCTGAGCGATTTCCATGATTGACGAACCCCGGGTTGCATTTGTGTATCGTTCATCAATAGTCCTAGGTTTGTCCGATTCTAGGCTCTTTCATGGATTATTACTCACCATTTTGGGGTCCCAAAAGATTTCCGTGGTTGTCGAACCCCAAGGTGTGCTTATGTGTTGGTCGTTAAGACTCGAAGTTTGGGCCGGTTCTTGCCCGTTTCTTGGAATATTACTTAATTTTGGGGTCCTGAAGTGATTTCCACGATTGATGAATCCCGGGGTGCATTTGCACTTCGGTCATCAACACTCACAATTTTGGCTGATTCTGGTCCGTTTCGTGCACTACTATTCACCTTTTGGGTCCTAGAGCGATTTTCACGATTGACGATCCTAGGGATGTGTCTACGTGTCCGTCGTGAATATTCACAATTTTGGCCAATTCAGACCCGTTTCGTGGACTATTACTCACTGTTTTTGGGTCCCGGAGTGATTTCCATGATTAACGAACCCCGGCGTGCGTTTACGTGTTAGTCCTCAACACTCACGGTTTTTGTCGATTCGGACCCGTTTTGTGGACTATTACTCACTGTTTTTGGATCCCAAAGCGATTTTCATTGTTGTCGAACTACAAGGTGTGCAAACATGTTGGTCGTCAAGACTCGCAGTTTGGGCCGATTCTGGCCCGTTTGTTGGACTATTACTCAGTTTTTGGGTCCCGAAGTGATTTCCACGATTGATGAATCCCAGGGTGCGTTTACGTGTTGGTCATCGACACTCACAATTTTGGCCGATTCTGGTCCGTTTGGTGCAGTATTACTCACCGTTTATGGTCCTAGAGCGATTTCCATGATTGACGATCCTAGGGGTGTGTTTACGTGTCCGTGGTCAACACTCACAATTTTGGCCAATCCTGACCCGTTTCGTGGACTCTTACTCACCGCTTTGGGGTCCTGAAGCGATTTCCATGGTTGTTTGTGTAACGCCCCGGATTCGATGCGCCAGGTATCTGCCAGTTATTCGCCGTCCTAGCCATATCATTTTCTTGCGTGTTGCATTTTATCATGTCATCATATGCATTGCATTGCATACGTGTTTGTCTCAAGCATCTGAGCATTTTGCCCGTTGTCCGTTTTGCAATCCGGCACTCCTATGTTCCCCCGGCGTTCCCCTTTTGTCTCTTGTTGTGAGCGGGTGTTAACTTTCTCGGAATGGCCCGAGGTTTGCCAAGCGGCCTTGGTATAGCACCGGTAGACCGCCTGTCAAGTTTCGTGCCATTTGGAGGTCGTTTGATACTCCAACGGTTAACCGGGTAACCGCAATGGCCTCTTTTGTGTGCAGCCCAACACCCCTTCCAAAGTGGCCCAAAACCCATCAAACTCCCCTCCATGCTCTCGGTCGTTCGATCACGATCGTGTGGGCGAAAACCACTCCTCATTTGGACTCTCCTAGCTCCCTCTACCTATAAATATGTGATCCCCTCCGAAATTTGCGGTCTAACCCTAGCCTTCCCCTTCCTCGCGCCACCGGACAAAAATCCCCGTACTCGGACGCGTCCAGCCACCACCTCACTCTGTCCAATGGCGTCGCGCCACATCACCTTCCCCGCCGCCGCAGCCAACCGACGCCCTCCACGTCGCCTCCG
>NC_041387.1:10476864-10483152 GCF_002162155.2 Triticum dicoccoides
CATGGCCGCCCGCCCCAGCCGGCAGCTCCCCGCCGCCGCTCGGGTCCCCGCACCCCGCCGCCGACCTTCTCCTGTGCCGCCTCCGAAGGAGCTCGCCCCGCCGCCGACTTTCTCCAGCTCCCCGCCGCCGGAGTCCCATGGCCGCCGCCGCCCTGCTACGGTCAGATCCGGGCGTGGTGCCCCGGATCCGGCCAACTCCGGCCGCCCCCTCGCCTACCCGCGCCGCCGCGACTCCTCCCGGCCTCCTCCCCGAGCTCCAGCCATCTTCCCCGTCTTCTCCGGCGAAGATCCGGCGAGATCCGCCGCCGCCTCGAAGTCCGTGCAAATTGGAGGTTGACCCCGAAATCCCTAAGTCCCTGAGATTTTGCATAATCATGCCATGTTCATCACATTGTATCTCTGCATCCGTAGCTCCGTTTCATGCGTGTAATCTGTCAAATTGTTCGCCTCAACGAGTACTTCATTTCGTTCCATTGCATCATGTTCATTTGAGCTCATCTTGATGCCCTAAATGCTGTTGGAAGAGTGCATGTTGATGTTAATCTGCTGAAACTGTTATAACTTGCTCATTTGTCATTTTTGCCATGTTTGATGTGTGCATCCTATGAGGTTGATGTCTACATGTGTTTTGATCTATGCCATGCCATCTTTCCAGAGGTGCTACCCATGTATTTTTGTGAGTTGTGTGCCGAGTGCATCAAGCTTGTTAAGTAGTGTACTTGGTGTTGCTGTTTTGCTAGGCTGATTATGTTATTTCGTGATGCCATGTAAACTTGATGCTACAGAGAGATCCATGCTTATTTTGAGATACTTCAGTAAGGATGTTTTGAACATATGGTTATGCTCTATCCATTCATGCCCTTGGTTGCAATTATAGCCTACTGTAGCATGTTCATATCTTGCTCCAAACTTGCTAAATGATGTTGCTGTCAGTCTGTTAACATGAAGTTCAGTTGTTACCATGTGATTTCCTAGTGATCCATGCACCCTATGAACTTGTTCTTGCCATTCTTAGCTTCATAAACATGTCTTCTTACTGTTGGTGGCCTTGCCATGCCATGTATTGCTCTGTAGTGAGTGGTCCAAGCTCACCAACATGCCTACTTATTGTTGTTCCTGCCATGTACGAAATCTGTCATATAACTTGCCATGTTTACATGGGTGCCATCATATTTTCTGTGCCCTTTTAGCTCTTGGTCAGTAAGGGACTCTTGTTCTATGCATTTAGTAGTTTCATGCCATGCCTTTGTTTGCCATGTTAAGTTCCTGTAACATGTTGTTGGATAGCTCTGAACATTGCAACCTGATGTTATTTCTGCTAAAGGCTGAAACTGTTATTATTTGCAATCTTTCCATGTCCTTTTGAGCATGTTCTAGTAGTTTCTGGAGATAGCTCAGTGTTCATGTTTTGTTATGCTTTACCTGTACATCATGCCCATGCCTTTTCTTCTTATGTTGAGATGCTGTAACATGTTGTTTTGATGCTTGCAATATGCCTAGTTGCTGTTATGGACAGATTGTTGCTATGACTTGTATAGAGTGTATGTGTTGAACCGTTGCTCCGTTTTGAGTGTGCTCTATATGAAACTTGCTTGATTTTGCATGTAGTTCCATATTATCATGTTGCATCCTTGTTTTGAGGTGTTTGCTTGATGTTTGGATGCATTTTGTATCAATGCCATGGTTAACTTGTTTTGCTCATACCTTCTAGGCCGTAGCTCCGAATCTAATGAACTTTATGTGTAACTTGACTAGAATTTCATGTAGATCATCTTGGTGCATCTTAACTTGCTGTTTAACAACTTGAACATAAGGTTTATTCAGATCTGGACCAGTTTCGAAATTTACATATGAGGACTTACCGGAATTGTTATATGTTGTTCCTGGTCTCATTTAAACTTGCTTTGATGTGTTGGTCTTGTATGCATCATCTCTTGCCATGAGTAGCTTCATGTAGCTTTGTCATGCATCATGCTTGTTGTGCATCATGTCTTGTCTATGTGTGATGTGTTTACTATGTTGTGTGCTTCTTTTCGATAGTTCCCATTTCGTTGCGATCGTGAGGATTCGTTCGTCTACGCTTGGTTCGTCTCCGTGGCTTCATCCGTTCATCTTCTTCATGGACTCGTTCTTCTTCCTTGCGGGATTTCAGGCAAGATGACCGCTACCCTGGATCTCACTACTATCATTGCTATGCTAGTTGCTTCGTTCTATCGCTATGCTGCGTTACCTATCTTTTGCTCATCAAGCCTCCCAAATTGCCATGAACCTCTAACCTTTGACACCCTTCCTAGCGAACCGTTGTTTGGCTATGTTACCGCTTTGCTCAGCCCCTCTTATAGCGTTGCTAGTTGTAGGTGAAGATGAAGATCGCCCCATGGTGGACAAGGTTATGGTTGGGATATCACAATATCTCTTATATTATTAATGCATCTATATATTTGGTAAAGGGTGGAAGGCTCGGCCTTATGCCTGGTGTTTTATTCCACTCTTGCTGCCCTAGTTTCCGTCATACCGGTGTTATGTTCCTGGATTTTGCGTTCCTTACGCAGTCGGGTGATTTATGGGACCCCCTTGACAGTTCGCTTTGAATAAAACTCCTCCAGCAAGGCCCAACCTTGGTTTTACCATTTGCCTCACCACCACCTACCTTTCCCTTGGGAGTAATTAACCCAAGGGTCATATTTATTTTAGCCTCCCCGGGCCATTGCTTGTCTAAGTGTTTGTCCGAACCGGACAGACTGCGGGGCCACCTCGGGGCAACTCGAGGTCTGGTTTTACTCGTAGGCTGACCTATCCGGTGTTACCCTGAGAACGAGATATGTGTAGCTCCTATCGAGATTGTCGGCGCTTCGGGCGGCTTTGCTGGTCTTGTTTACCATTGTTGAAATGTCTTGTAAACCGGGATTCCGAGACTCATCGGGTCTTCCTGGGAGAAGGTTTATCCTTCGTTGATCGCGAGAGCTTATCATGGGCTAAGTTGGGACACCCCTGCAGGGTATAATCTTTCGAAAGCCATGCCTGCGGTTATAGGCAGATGGGAATTTGTTAATGTCCGGTTGTAGATAACTTGACACCACATCCGAATTAAAACGCATCAACCGCGTGTGTAGCCGTGATGGTCTCTTCTCGGTGGAGTCCGGGAAGTGAACACGGTTTCTGTGTTATGTTTGACGTAAGTAGGTGTTCAGGATCACCTCTTGATCATTGCTAGCATCACGACCGTTCCGTTTGCTCTCTTCTCGCTCTTATTTGCGTATGTTAGCCACCATACATTGCTTAGTCGCTACTGCAACCTCACCACTTTACCCCTTCCTTTTCCATTAAGATTTGCTAGTCTTGATACCCATGGTAATGGGATTGTTGAGTCCTCGTGGCTCACAGATTACTACAACAACAGTTGCAGGTACAGGTTATGCGATGATCATGACGCGAGAGCGATGTTTGCTTGTTTTGGAGTTCTTCTTCTGCTTCTTCTTCGATCAGGGGATAGGTTCCAGGTCGGCAGCCTGGGCTAGCAGGGTGGATGTCGTTTGAGTTTCTGTTTGTGTTTCATCCGTAGCTGGATGTTGATCTTATGTAGGATGATGTTGTATTCGTGTGGCATTGTATGCCTCTGGTATGTATCCCCATCTATTATGTAATGTTGATGTAATGATATCCACCTTGCAAAAGCGTTCCAATATGCGAGTCTATCCTTGGTGGGACCTTCGAGTTCCTTTTGGATAGGGTCACATATTGGGCGTGACAAGTTGGTATCAGAGCCTCGACCGACCCTAGGAGCCCCCTTGATTGATCGTGTAGTTTGGCCGTTGTTGAGTCTAGAAGAAAACTTTTTCTGAGTCTAGTTATATCGGAGAGTAGGAATTCTTTTTACTCCTCAGCCCCTTCGTCGCTCTGGTGAGGAATCACGACGTAGGTGTTTTGAATTACTCCTCTTCCCCTTCAAATTCTTCTTTAGGATCACACAGTTGGTTTTCCGATCGTTGGTTCTCAGCTCTTTTTATCCGGTGCATTTCTTGTCAAGTTGACTCGAGCCTCTTCATCTTTGAGTTCAATCCTCAGTTGTCTTTTCTTCCCACCCGCCCTCCCTTCTTCTTCTTGGAACCGGAGTCCGTATTCGAGTATCCATCCTACTCGTGCGAAGTCTTTGCTTTCTTTCCTCAATGATTTCAACCGGTGCTTCTTTTCAAGATATTCATCGATTCCCCTTCTAGTTGCCTGTGTTTTCCCGCCCTCCCACCCTCTTCTTCCCGGAGTTTGAGTCTCTCTCGACCATCTATTTCATTCGCATGGAACCTCTTCAGTCTTCCCTTAATTATTTCAACCGATGATTTCTCGTCTCGTTTGTCATTCTTCATCTCTTTTCTTCTCCGGCGGACTCAATTCAAGTTTTTCGGGTTGATCATATTCTTTTCCTTGGATCAAGTGTTCTCCTTGCTCATTCGCCTCTCGCCAGATTATCCTTCCGGAGTGTTCAAGATATCTCAGGAGATTCGTCTGTGTTTGAATTAATTCGAGTTTGTCACCTCATTCAAATATTTCAATTGTTCCGGTGCATCATCTATCTGTTCAACTATCCTTTTCAACGGTGTTTTTCTCTTTAGTGGGCCCTAACCCACAGGTATTTTCCCAGGATCTTACCTGACTCTTCTATTTTCCCAGAGTTATTCTCAAATCCTTTGCAAGAGTGACGTAAGAATGGATCGCATCAGTCACATGTCTTCTCCAAGTTCGATTTCTAAAACATTTCATTGTTGGCTCAACCTCTTTGATTTTCATTCTCCCGGAGTATCTCAGTAATTTAGGTGGTGTTTCTCGTCATCATTTGAAGATCGAAGAAGAGTGTTTCCTCTAAATCTTGTTCGTTCTCTCGAAGTTTCATGGTTCTAGCTTCATGTTATCCTCTCAAATTATTCCGTTTGTCCGATATTTTTTCTTACCCATCCGGAGCATTTCAGGAGTTGTTTTCCATTTCTTTTCTCCGGAGGCCATCATTCCAGTTATCGTTCTCTATTTATCCTAGTGCTTCATTCAAGTGTTCTTTAATCAGCTCATGATCTCTTCGTTCTTTTGCATCTAAATCCCCTCTAGCATAGTTGTTCCCTAATTCTTCCCGGTGATTCATCCTCTTTCATCAATCATTTTGAATTCTAACGGTGGTTCTTTCAGATTCTTTTTCTTTGATTATCTTTTTAATCCATTCGTTCTTTTCAATCCTTCTTTCAAAGTTCTTTTCATTCCATTCTTTCAATTCTTCCGGAGGCATTGCATTGATCATCTCGTCAAGTGTCATTCCATCTTGTGAAGCTCGTGTTCTATATCTTCCATTTTCAGACGGAGTGCTGCCTAAATCCTTTCAGTCTTATTCGTTTCTTTTCTCATTCTAACCACTCCGGTTAGAACGAGTGGTTTCATAGTCTATCTGATTCCGTGAGTTTTCGATTCTCGTCATTCTCGCCGTTCCTCTCTTCTTCTTGAGTGCTCTCGATTCTTTGCTTCTTCTCTTGAGTTATTGTTTCACCTCATCTCTTTTCCCTTCCGTCTCCGTCCTAAGATCTCGGGACGAGATCTCTTGTTAGTGGAGGAGAGTTGTAACGCCCCGGATTCGATGCGCCAGGTATTTGCCAGTTATTCGCCGTCCTAGCCATGTCATTTTCTTGCGTGTTGCATTTTATCATGTCATCATATGCATTGCATTGCATACGTGTTCGTCTCATGCATCTGAGCATTTTCCCCGTTGTCCGTTTTGCAATCCGGCACTCCTGTGTTCCCCCGGCGTTCCCCTTTTGTCTCTTGTTGTGAGCGGGTGTTAAACTTTCTCGGAATGGCCCGAGGTTTGCCAAGCGGCCTTGGTATAGCACCGGTAGACCGCCTATCAAGTTTCGTGCCATTTGGAGGTCGTTTGATACTCCAACGGTTAACCGGGTAACCGCAAAGGCCTCTTTTGTGTGCAGCCCAACACCCCTTCCAAAGTGGCCCAAAACCCATCTAACTCCCCTCCATGCTCTCGGTCGTTCGATCACGATCGTGTGGGCGAAAACCACTCCTCATTTGGACTCTCCTAGCTCCCTCTACCTATAAATATGTGATCCCCTCTGAAATTTGCGGTCTAAACCTAGCCTTCCCCTTCCTCGCGCCACCGGACCAAAATCCCCGCAGTCGGACGCGTCCAGCCACCACCTCACTCCGTCCAATTGCGTCGCGCCACGTCACCTTCCCCGCCGCCGCAGCCAACCGACGCCCTCCAGGTCGCCTCCGCGCCCGGGCCCACTTCGCCGCACCCGC
>NC_041387.1:10483547-10493371 GCF_002162155.2 Triticum dicoccoides
CGCCGCCGGATCCCGGATCCCGCCGGCGATCCACCCCGCCGCCGGCGCGCCATGGCCACCCGCCCTTGCCGGCAGCTCCCCACCGCCGCTCGGGTCCCCGCGCCCCGTCGCCGACCTTCTCCTGTGACGCCGCTGAAGGAGCTCGCCCCGCCGCCGACTTTCTCCAGCTCCCCGCCGCCGGAGTCCCATGGCCGCCGCCGCCCTGCTCCGGTCAGATTCAGGCGTGGTGCCCCGGATCCGGCCAACTCCGGCCGCCCCCTCGCCTCCCTGCGCCGCCGCGACTCCTCCCGGCCTCCTCCCCGAGCTCCGGCCATCTTCCCCGTCTTCTCCGGCGAAGATCGGGCGAGATCCACCGCCGCCTCGAAGTCCGTGCAAATTGGAGGTTGACCCCGAAATCCCTAAATCCCTGAGATTTTGCATAATCATGCCATGTTCATCACATTGTATCTCTGCATCCGTAGCTCCGTTTCGTGCGTGTAATCTGTCAAATTGTTCGCCTCAACGAGTACTTCATTTCGCTCCATTGCATCATGTTCATTTGAGCTCATCTTGATGCCCTAAATGCTGTTGGAAGAGTGCATGTTGATGTTAATCTGCTGAAACTGTTATAACTTGCTCATTTGTTATTTTTGCCATGTTTGATGTGTGCATCCTATGAGGTTGATGTCTACATGTGTTTTGATCTATGACATGCCATCTTTCCAGAGGTGCTACCCATGTATTTTTGTGAGTTGTGTGCTGAGTGCATCAAGCTTGTTAAGTAGTGTACTTGCTGTTGCTGTTTTGCTAGGCTGGTTATGTTATTTCGTGATGCCATGTAAACTTGATGCTACAGAGAGATCCATGCTTATTTTGAGATACTTCAGTAAGGATGTTTTGAACATATGGTTATGCTCTATCCATTCATGCCCTTGGTTGCAATTATAGCCTACTGTAGCATGTTCATATCTTGCTCCAAACTTGCTAAATGATGTTGTTGTCAGTCTGTTAACATGAAGTTCAGTTGTTACCATGTGATTTCCTAGTGATCCATGCACCCTATGAACTTGTTCTTGCCATTCTTAGCTTCATAAACATGTCTTCTTACTGTTGGTTGCGTTGCCATGCCATGTATTGCTCTGTAGTGAGTGGTTCAAGCTCACCAACATGCCTACTTATTGTTGTTCCTGCCATGTACGAAATCTGTCATATAACTTGCCATGTTTACATGGCTGCCATCATATTTTCTGTGCCCTTTTGGCTCTTGGTCAGTAAGGGACTCTTGTTCTATGCATTTAGTAGTTTCATGCCATGCCTTTGTTTGCCATGTTAAGTTCCTGTAACATGTTGTTTGATAGCTCTGAACATTGCAACCTGATGTTATTTCTGCTAAAGTCTGAAACTGTTATTATTTGCAATCTTCCCATGTCCTTTTGAGCATGTTCTAGTAGTTTCTGGAGATAGCTCAGTGTTCATGTTTTGTTATGCTTTACCTGTACATCATGCCCATGCCTTTTTTTTTTCTTATGTTGAGATGTTGTAGCATGTTGTTTTGATGCTTGCAATATGCCTAGTTGCTGTTATGGACAGATTGTTGCTATGACTTGTATAGAGTGTATGTGTTGAAACGTTGCTCCGTTTTGAGTGTGCTCTATATGAAACTTGCTTGATTTTGCATGTAGTTCCATATTATTATGTTGCATCCTTGTTCTGCGTGCGTTTACGTGTCAATCATCAACACTCGCGGTTTTTGTCAATTCGGATCCCAAAGCGATTTTCATTGTTGTCGAATCCCAAGATGTGCTTACGTGTTGGTCGTTAAGACTCGCAGTTTGGGCCGATTCTGGCCCGTTTCTTGGACTATTACTCAGTTTCGGGGTCCTGAAGTGATTTCCATGATTGATGAATCCCAGGGTGCGTTTCCGTGTCGGTCATCGACACTCACAATTTTGGCCGATTCTGGTCCGTTTGGTGCACTACTACTCACCGTTTTGGGTCCTAGAGCGATTTCCATGATTGACGATCCTAGGGTTGTGTTTACGTGTCCGTCGTCAACAATCATAATTTTGGCCAATTCTGACCTGTTTCGTGGACTATTACTCACCGCTTTGGGGTCCCGAAGCGATTTCCATGGTTGTTCAACCCCAAAGTGCGGTTACGTGTTGGCCATCAACAACCGCAGTTTTGGCCGATTCTGGCCCGTTTCATGGACTGTACTCGCTGATTTGGGGTCCCTGAGCGATTTCCATGATTGACGAACCTCGAGGTGCGTTTATATATCATTCGTCAATAATCCTAGGTTTGTCCGATTTTGGGCTCTTTAATGGACTATTACTCACGATTTTGGGGTCCCAAAGCAATTTTGATTGTTGTCGAACCCCAAGGTGCGCTTACGTGTTGGTCGTCAAGACTCGCAGTTTGGGCCGATTCTGGCCCGTTTATTGGACTATTACTCAATTTTGGGGTCACTAAGTGATTTTCATGATTGACGAACCCCGGGGTGCGTTTACATGTCGGTCATCAACACTCTTAATTTTGGCCGATTCTGGTCCATTTCGTGCAGTACTACTCACCGTTTTGGGTCATAGAGCGATTTCCACGATTGATGATCCTAGGAGTGCGTTTACGTGTCCGTCGTCAACACTCACAATTTTGGCCAATTCTGACCTGTTTCGTGGACTATTACTCACCGGTTTGGGGTCCCGAAGCGATTTCCATGGTTGTCAAACCACAAGGTGTGCTTACGTGTTGGTCATCAAGACTTGCAGTTTGGGCCGATTGTGGCCCGTTTCTTGGACTATTACTCAGTTTTGGGGTCACTAAGTGATTTCCACAATTGACATATCCCGGGGTGCGTTTACGTGTCCGTCATCAACACTCACAATTTTGGCCAATTTTGACCAGTTTCGTGCACTATTACTTCACCGCTTTGGGGTCCCGAAGCGATTTCCATGGTTGTTGAACCCCAAGGTGCGGTTACGTGTCGTCCATCAACAATCGCAGTATTTGCCGATTGTGGCCGGTTTCATGGACTATTGCTCGCTGATTTGGGGTCCTAGAGCGATTTCCATGATTGACGAACCCCGAGGTGCGTTTATATATCGTCCGTCAATAATCCTAGGTTTGTCCGATTCTGGGCTCTTTCATGGACTATTACTCACCGTTTTGGGTCCCAATGCGATTTCCATTGTTGTCGAACCCCAAGGTGTGTTTACATGTTGGTCGTCAAGACTCGCAGTTGGCACCGACTTTGGCCCGTTTCTTGGACTATTACTTAGTTTTGGGGTCACTAAGTGATTTCCATGATTGACGGACCCCGGGGTGCATTTACATGTCGGTCATCAACACTCACAATTTTGGTCAATTCTGGTCCATTTCGTGCAGTACTACTCATCGTTTTGGGTCCAAGAGCGATTTCCACGATTGACGATCCTAGGAGTGCGTTTACGTGTCCGTCATCAACACTCACAATTTTGTCCAATTTTGACCTATTTGGTGGACTATTACTCACCGGTTTGGGTGTCCCAAAGCGATTTCCATGGTTGTCGAACCACAAGGTGCGGTTACGTGTCGGTCATCAACAATCGCAGTTTTGCCCGATTCAGGCCCGTTTCGTGGAATATTACTCATTGTTTTTGGGTCCTGGAGTGATTTCCACGATTAACGAACCCCAGCGTGCGTTTACATGTCAGTCATCAACACTCGCGGTTTTTGTCGATTCTGACCCGTTTCATGGACTATTACTCACCGTTTGGGGTCCCAAAGCGATTTCCGTGGTTGTTGAACACCAAAGTGCGCTTACGTGTCAGTCATCAACAATCGCAGTTTTGACCGATTTTGTCCTGTTTCATGGACTATTACTCACTGATTTGGGGTCCTTGAGCGATTTCCATGATTGACGAACCCCGGGGTGCATTTGTGTATCGTTCAACAATAGTCCTAGGTTTGCCCGATTCTGGGCTCTTTCATGGACTAGTACACACCATTTTGGGGTCCCAAAGCGATTTCCATGGTTTTCGAACCCCAAGGTGTGCTTATGTGTATGGGCCGGTTCTTGCCTGTTTCTTGGACTATTACTAAGTTTTGGGGACCTGAAGTGATTTCCACGATTGATGAATCCCAGGGTGCATTTACGTGTCGGTCATCAACACTCACAATTTTGGCTAATTCTGGTCCGTTTCGTGCACTACTACTCACCTTTTGGGTCCTAGAGCGATTTCCCGATTGACGATCCTAGGGGTGTGTTTACGTGTCCGTCGTTAACACTCACAATTTGGCCAACTCAGACCCGTTTCATGGACTATTACTCACTGTTTTTGGGTCCCGGAGTGATTTCCACGATTAACGAACCCTGGCGTGCGTTTACGTGTCAATCATCAACACTCGCGGTTTTTGTCGATTCGGATCCCAAAGTGATTTTCATTGTTGTCGAATCCCAAGGTGTGCTTACGTGTTGGTCGTTAAGACTCGCAGTTTGGGCCAATTCTGGCCCGTTTCTTGGACTATTACTCAGTTTTGGGGTCCCGAAGTGATTTCCACGATTGATGAATCCCAGGGTGCGTTTCCGTGTCGGTCATTGACACTCACAATTTTGGCCGATTCTGGTCCGTTTGGTGCACTACTACTCACCATTTTGAGTCCTAGAGCGATTTCCATGATTGACGATCCTAGGGGTGTGTTTATGTGTCCGTCATCAATAATCATAATTTTGGCCAATTCTGACCTGTTTCGTGGACTATTACTCACCGCTTTGGGGTCCCGAAGTGATTTCCATGGTTGTTCAACCCCAAAGTGCGGCTACGTGTTGGCCATCAACAACCGCAATTTTGGCCGATTCTGGCCCGTTTCATGGACTGTACTCGCTGATTTGGGGTCCCTGAGCGATTTCCATGATTGACGAACCCCGAGGTGCATTTATATATCATTCGTCAATAATCCTAGGTTTGTCCGATTCTGGGCTCTTTAGTGGACTATTACTCACCATTTTGGGGTCCCAAAGCAATTTTGATTGTTGTCGAACCCCAAGGTGCGCTTACGTGTTGGTCGTCAAGACTCGCAGTTTGGGCCGATTCTGGCCCGTTTATTGGACTATTACTCAAGTTTGGGGTCACTAAGTGATTTTCATGATTGACGAACCCCGGGGTGCGTTTACATGTCGGTCATCAACACTCTTAATTTTGGTCGATTCTGGTCCATTTCGTGCAGTACTACTCACCGTTTTGGGTCATAGAGCGATTTCCACGATTGACGATCCTAGGAGTGCGTTTACGTGTCCGTCGTCAACACTCACAATTTTGGCCAATTCTGACCTGTTTCGTGGACTATTACTCACCGGTTTGGGGTCCCGAAGCGATTTCCATGGTTGTCAAACCACAAGGTGCGGTTACGTGTCGGTCATCAACAATCCCAGTTTTGGCCAATTCTGGCCCGTTTCATGGACTATTACTCACTGTTTTGGGGTCCCAAAGCGATTTGCATGGTTGTTGAACCCAATGCACGCTTACCTATCGGTCATCAACAATCGCAGTTTTGGCCGATTCAGGCCCGTTTCGTGGACTATTACTCACCGTTTTGGGGTCGCGAAGCGATTTCCATAGTTGTTGAACCCGAAGGTGCACTTACGTGTCGGTCATCAACACTCGCAGTTCTGGCCGAGTCTGGCCTGTTTCGTGGAATATTACTCACTGGTTTTGGGTCCCGGAGTGATTTCCACGATTAACGAACCCTGGCGTGCGTTTACATGTCAGTCATCAACACTCGCGGTTTTTGTCGATTCTGACCCGTTTAGTGGACTATTAGTCACCGTTTTGGGTCCCAAAGTGATCTCCGTGGTTGTTGAACCCCAAGGTGCACTTACATGTCAGTCATCAACAATCACAGTTTTGACCAATTTTGTCCTGTTTCATGTACTGTTACTCACTGATTTGGGGTCCCTGAGCGATTTCCATGATTGACGAACCCCGGATTGCATTTGTGTATCGTTCATTAATAGTCCTAGGTTTGTCCGGTTCTGTGCTCTTTCATGGACTATTACTCACCATTTCGGGTTCCCAAAGCGATTTCCATGGTTGTCGAACCCCAAGATGTGCTTACGTGTTGGTCATCAAGACTCGCGGTTTGCACCAATTTTGGCCCGTTTCTTGGACTATTACTTAGTTTTGGGATCACTAAGTGATTTCCATGATTGACGGACCCCGAGGTGCATTTACATGTCGGTCATCAACACTCACAATTTTGGTCAATTCTGGTCCATTTCGTGCAGTACTACTCACCGTTTTGGGTCCAAGAGCGATTTCCACGATTGACGATCCTAGGAGTGCGTTTACGTGTCCGTCATCAACACTCACAATTTTGTCAAATTTTGACTTGTTTCGTGGACTATTACTCACCGGTTTGGGTGTCCCAAAGCGATTTCCATGGTTGTCGAACCACAAGGTGCGGTTACGTGTCGGTCATCAACAATCGCAGTTTTGCCCGATTCAGGCCCGTTTCGTGGAATATTACTCATTGTTTTTGGGTCCTAGAGTGATTTCCACGATTAACGAACCTCGGCGTGCGTTTACATGTCAGTCATCATCACTCGCGGTTTTTGTCGATTCTGACCCGTTTCATGGACTATTACTCACCGTTTGGGGTCCCAAAGCGATTTCCGTGTGTGACACTCCAAATTTTTTTTATTTGGTTTTCAGCAAAAACTTTGTGGTTTTTGAAAAGAGGCCATTTAAAATTTTCCAGAAAACCTTCCTCTTAAAAACTTCCTTTTCTTTGGCAAGGATTTTATTTTCTTCAAACTATGGTGTTTGATCTTTTGAAACTTCTTCTCTGTTGGTTCCCTCTCAAATTATTTTGGGATTTAATTTTATAGTCTTTAAAAAAAAGAAACTCTATGAAAATTTGGTATTTTCATATCTTGGAAACCACCCATGACTTTGTATTTTGCCCATGTGGTAAAACCCCTCCAAAACCTCCCCTCCTCCTTGTAATCAACCTAAGTTCTCTGTCCCAACTAATCCAAGCAAGTTTTGGATTTTATTCTAATTTTCTTTCCCCTCAAATCTTTTCTGCAAATTATTTGGAGCCTGAGAGATTTTCAAAGCAAGTACCCCTTTTGCATTTGAGTTTTGACCTCAAACCAACTCTCCTGGATGGTCCTTTGTACCCACAACCCAGAACCATCTTGATCCACTCCTCCTCTTTTCAAATTTTTTTAAATTTCAGTCTCTGCAAGTTTGGACCAGATTTGCCAAATTTGATGAAATTCATATCTACACTTCTTCTAAAATTCCACCAAAATTCAGGCAGCCTACTGGAGCAATGAGTAGCCACTCCACCAAGTTTCAGCTCAAGGAAAAATCCCTAGATGCCTAGATCATTCCGTCGAACACCTTGCATGCACTCTTCTGTTCATCTTCAGTTAAGTTCAGAAATTTCAGTGTCGTTTTTCCTTCGTCAGACTCGGTCACGCGGCCACAGTGCGCCTTGGCGCGTTGCACGCCACCTCTTCCCCTTGACCAGCACCCCGCACGCACGCTTGGCCGATTCCTGGCGTCGGTAGCGACGAGCCTCGCCGGCATTGGAAGCTTCTGCGGTGGCTGCACCTACCGTGGCGGCCAGCGAGGGCCCGAGCCCGCTCGCCACGCCACCCGGCGCCGCCCAACGCCCCCTGGCTCTCCGCGTGTCCCTGCCATGCCAACGCACGCCCGTGGCACCGTCGCCGTGGCCCGGCAAGCACGGAACGTGCTCCCTGCCGCCGACGGGCCGCGCCACCCCCGTTCCGTCGAGCTCGCCCTAAACACCAAAATCCCGGCTAGTTTAGCACCCAAACGGACCCAGTGAACCCCCACAACGGCGCTCGACCCCTAAACCTCCCCGACCAAAGCACTGCGCCGCCGTAAACTTCGCCAGAGAACCCCGTTCTCTGCCACCGCCTCAGACCGCCTATAAAAAGGGGCCCCGAGCTCGCCCTCGAGCACGCACCATCACTACATCTCTCCAGCACCCCGCCAGGCCAACAGGGGGACCTCGAGGAGGTCTCCTCCCCCAGCTCCGGCCGCCCTGTTCCGCCTCGGCCTCCACCTCGATTCGCTCCAGTGAGGCCGTCTCCGGCGCCCAAACCCCGTCCGTTACCCCCTCTAGCTACCAGAAGACTAACCCCCTCCTCAATTTGGCCTTCGCAGCTCCATCCGACGAGGGCCTCGATCACCCGAACCGCCGTCCGCCGGAGCAAGGCTCGCCGTCGACGTGGTACTCGCCGGCGACCACCACCACCACCAACCGACACGGAATGGCACCCTGAACACGGAGGTACTCTCCGATCCCCCTGCCTCGCCGTGGATCGCCGCCGGCGACCACCGCGGCTCTCGGGCACTGGCGAACTCTGCCGCCCCGTTTAAATATTCAAACCTGACGGGCGGGACCCGCCCGTCAGCCTCTCTGTCCTGTCTAAGGGAAGCGTTTTCTGAAAACGTCTTCTGCCAAATACGTCTTCCCGCTGGGCCGGCGCATTCTTATTTGAGTCGTTTTCTGTTTTTGTAAGCTAGCCCCTCGGAACTTTCTGTTTCATTACAGATGAGTCCCTGGATTAAAACCCTTATAACTTTTAAACAGAAAAGTATTTTTGATTGATCCTTTTTCTGTCCTCTTTAAAATTTTGTGTAGTTTTTTATCAGATTTATTTTAAAAATATTTGGAATACTTTTTGTGCACCTCTTGGTATTTACGATAGCGCATACATTTTCTTTATACCGTAGATACCGAAGGAGGTGACGGAGCCGCGAACTTCACCGAGCTAGGCTCCGACTACTCCGAACCAGGCAAGCATGTTTGAACTTTTGATATGATGATTGTTTTGGCATGTTTGCATTAAGTAGTTTATGGCATGTTGATGAACATACCGACGAATGTCCTGTTACCTGAGACGATGAGGCAAGTGAGTTTCGAAAATCCATGAGTGGATGGATGTGAGTATGCATGGCCATGTGTTGGCATGAGGATGGGTAAGATGGCAGTGTTGTAGCATGCCAGGCTTATGCCAGACTATGTGACTTCAATGTCAACTCGTATCATTCCAGTTCCTTCCATTTGTCCTTCCTTGTACTACCACATGTTTTCCGCAAGGAATATGGCTTAGTAAGTTGTAAACCGCTTTCCTGGTACACACCAAAAAGGAGAGGCCGTGATGATGGTTCCATGGCCCTGGATTAAAGCCAGTCATCCGGTCAGGGGGCATGGGTGATCCCATGCTATTCGAGATTGTGATCTCCCCATCTCAAAAGTTTTTCTTGGACGATGTCTAGGGTGATTCCTAGCATCGAGAGGTAGGATGGGTGTGTACTGGTTAGCTGTGTTTTCTTCCGAAATACCGTAAACGGAACTAGTCCTTCGTGACTACGAAAATCCGTTGGCTGTGGGAAAAATTTTGTACAAACTCTGCAGAGTGATATATTCCTTCGAATCATCTATTCCATGTCCAAGTTCGATATTAACTTATCTTGACCAAATGTCAGTTTTGATGACAGAGACTCCGGTGAACCGCATGAGTGCTAAGTCCGGTTAAATGATTATTCCTGTGGATGGACTAACCCGTTTATTCTCATGAATTGAATATTTATTATGAGCATTATTTCCTTGTGAATAAAAGCCCTTTATGTGGTGTCGCTAAGACGCCCGACTGTGGCATCTCTTTTAAAGCCCTTTCTATGATGTCGCCCCGACGTCCGACTGTGGCATTCCTTTTAAAGCCCTTTATGTGGTGTCGCTAAGACGCCCGACTGCGGTATTTCTTTTAAAGCCCTTTCTGTGATGTCGCCCCGACGTCCGACTGTGGCATTCCTTTTAAAAGCCCT
>NC_041387.1:10493734-10507815 GCF_002162155.2 Triticum dicoccoides
CTAAGACGCCCGACTGTGGTATTTCTTTTAAAGCCCTTTCTGTGATGTCGCCCCGACGTCCGACTGTGGCATTTCTTTTAAAGCCCTTTATGTGGTGTCGCTAAGACGCCCGACTGTGGTATTTCTTTTAAACCCCTTTCTGTGATGTCGCCCCAACGTCCGACTGTGGCATTTCTTTTAAAGCCCTTTATGTGGTGTCGCTAAGACGCCCGACTGTGGCATCATTTCCTTATATTTATTTGTTCACCTTTCGAGGCGTCGCTTTAGACACCCGATCGGTCTTCATTTATGTTTTGTGGGATTTCAGGAGAACTACCGCCGTTTCCCTTTAACTTACCTCATTATGCTAATTTTTGAATGTACATTGGTGAATTTGTTATATCTTACGTCCAAACTGTCTTGCGAGTACTTTCAAAGTACTCACTGGCTTGTTGATTTGGCCAGATGCTGACGAAGGCGATCTCATGGATGAAGAATTTGATAGCGAGTCCGACGCCTAGAGGAGTCCCAGTCAGTCTCGTACAACCCTGGATTTGGTCACTGTATTATATCCGCTTCCGCTACCAAATAAATTCATCGAGCCTCACCTCGACGCTCGATGAGATGACAGTTTTAGAGACTTGTATCTCTCTCCCCGCTGTGTTTCTCCACCACCGCCCTATCCTCGAGTCAGTAGTATGCCTCCACACCACTGTGTCATGTCCGCCATTATGTATATTTATTGGCGTGCTTATTTGGTTGAGCAACCGTAGTTCGACCCTGTAATATATTTTATGCTATTGGCTTATTGTATCAAGAATTTGTCTACCAGTGAGGAGGATTTCTCTCATACTGGACTCAAAAGATTGGTTTCTCAATAAATATTTTTATTGGAAAACCGGTCGTGACAAGCTTGTACCAGAGCCAGGCTGACTGTAGGAAGCCACTAGGTGCGATCGCTAATTGGTTATTAGCATGATTGAGCCTTTTCATATTTTCTTGATTGTAGTCATTTTCTGTCAGTCAGCATAAATTTATGATCTGACCATGCAGAATTTTTGCCTACTTTTGGTAGATGGCCGACAACAGCTGCGAGTCTCAGACCTTCGCCAACGTGCCCGATGGGTTCATCAAGCTTCTTTCCTTCATCGTTCAGGTCGCGATGGGGCCATCTGTGCGCCCAGTCTTCACACTCTGCCAGCACCGAGTTAATGACAGTCTGACCATGCACCAGGCCGCGGTGCAGTTCAAGGGAGGGCGTGGTGAGTTACGCCGCTTCCGGTTCTTGGGAAGAGCCATGCCTACGGAGAGGCATGCTATGCTGATGGCAGCCCGCGAGGCGATAGCTCGTCTCAGGGATGTCCTCCCTGTGATGAAGACTCGTCGTTACCGTTATCTTTCATGCCATGTGCCTTACACCTGTCACTACGCATTCTCCTGCCCCAGAGGAGAACGAGACGAGGCTTTTAAGATGCTCATTGAGTACCTCCGGGCCCTGGAGGCAGCCTTCGAGAACCTGGTGGACGACTTCGTGGCTGCCCGCATGGACTCAGTTCATGGCTGTGCTGCCAACAGGAGGGAGCTCCTACCCACCGCACCGCCACTAACTTTGGTCTCGTCCTCAGCATCTTATACGCCTACTCGTCGCCTACCTTCTACCGAAGAATTCAACCAAGTCATTGCGCCCACTCCAGCGCGCACTGCACACCCTTCGCGCCCACTCCTGTTCGTGTTGTTCCGCCCCTGGCACCTGCTCCGTCCACTCTGCGCAACACTACACGTATGGAGCCTATTAGCAAGGAGGAAGTCGAGTCCCCAACCTCGCTACGCCTCGCCCTCGGCAGGGCAAAGGAGGTCGTCAACATCTCCGCCTGAGTACGCTTAGCCGCCATGTAATGTACCGATTTGTATGATATGTTTATATGTACATAGGTTGTGAGAGTAGCCTGTTTGCGCATCATGTAGGATCTGGAGAAGTGCACTAGCCTAAATAACATGTCAGGATTATGTACGCATATCCTGAGTGATGTATTGTATAATTACCGCCCGCGTGTAAGATATGTAATAAGCAGTCCTTCTCCGTGCGCAAGTCGATTTGTTTTTCTTAAGTAAGCTTGGTTATTTAATTTTATTTGCCAGCTTTATGCACTTATGGAATTGTTTTTGCGACTCTTTCCGCTTTTCTTATGGGTTTTACAAATATATCCCCAGAGTGAAAAATGTCTCGTCCTTGGACTCGCTCCATGCCAACTCCACCAGAGGAAAATTATGATACACAACCCAGCAACGAGTTCACTCAGGGATAGTCAAGCCAACAAGGCAGTGAATCGGCACTTTCACAAATGTGCCGCCTTTATGAGCAGAGTCAGCAACAACATCGGGAAATGATGAACCAAGTCATCAACATGGGAAATCACCATGGACAGTATCAGCAGCATTCTAAGTTATCCGAGCTACAGAAGACCCGTCCCCAAACATTTTCTCATACTGACAAGCCTCTTGAAGCCGAGGATTGGCTTCGAGATATGGAGAGAAAATTAATTATTACAAAATGTTCAGATCTCGAGAAAGTACTATATGCTCCACACTATCTCACAGGAGCAGCTGCATCATGGTGGGAGAATTTTCTGCACATGCACCCCAACGAAAATGATATAACCTGGGATGATTTCAAGGAAGGTTTCCGTGGTGCACACATTCCCAAGAGTATTATGAAAATTAAGAAGAGGGAGTTCGATGACCTCAAACAAAGGAACATGACAGTGTCAGGATACAATGGTCAATTTACTCTATTGTCCCGCTATGCCAATGAAGAACGTATGACTGAAAGCAAGAAGATGGAGAAATTCCTTGACGGTCTGGCGCCCGCGCTTAAATGCCAACTGGTAGTTCACACTTTTCCAGATTTTAAGACACTAGTGGACAAAGCTATTACTCTGTAAAATGAGAGACGTAGCTTGGAGGATTTACGTAAGCGAAAAAGAGACCAGACTACTCTTGCACGCAACCACCGAAGCAGGACAGATTTTCAGAAAGGTGGGACACACAAACCTACAACAAACATCTCTCGCCCAACGAAGAATTTCCATGCAAGGGACAAAGAGTTCACATATCGCCCAGGTGTTACTTGCTACGCTTGTGGAGAAGAAGGGCACTACGCCAAACAGTGCCCCAAGCCAAGGAACTCGACCCCGAAGCCAAACAATGGTGGAAATAATTCAGCGCACAAGCGCAACAATTTCAACCCCAACAACAACCACAGGAAGGGTCATCTAAACCACGTGACCGAAGAAGAAGCACAAAATGCTCCGGATATCGTACTCGGTACGTTTCCTGTCAACACAATAGCTGCAACGGTTTTGTTTGATTTTGGAGCTTCTCACTCATTCATTTCGAAAAGTTTTGCTTTGCAAAATAATTTTTCGATGTTTCCCTTGGAAAAATCCATGATCATCAAGTCCCCTGGGATTCAGCAAGTTACTCAGAGTTACTGTCAGACTGTGGTCATTGAGTTCGAAGGATTGAAATTTTTCGCCAATCTTATTGTGTTGGAAAATAAAGGACTGGATGTCATCCTAGGGATGGACTGGTTAACCACCAACAAAGGTTTTATTGACTGTTTCAACCGGACCGTAATTCTCACGCACCACCACGAGAAGACAATAAAAGTATCAGCCAAGGAAAGAAAAATACCCCGGCAGCCGAGATTGAATAATGTGGACGTTTCTGAGTTAAGCAAGGTTCCAGTAGTATGTGAACTTCCAGACGTATTTCTCGAAGAACTACCAGGCATGCCACCATACCGAGAAATAGAATTCAGCATTGAGCTAGCACCAGGAACCACCCCCATATACAAGAAACCATACAGAATGGCACCATGCGAGTTGATCGAGTTGAAGAAACAAATAAAGGAATTACTGGACAAGGGATACATTCGAGCCAGCTCCTCACCTTGGGGATCACCAATTTTATTTGCCAAAAAGAAGGATGGAACACTAAGATTGTGCATACACTACCGAGCACTTAACATGGTCACAGTCAAGAACAAATACCCGATGCCACGAATAAATGATTTATTTGATCAGCTCGCTCAGGCCAAGGTATTCTCAAAGATTGACTTAAGGTCAGGATACCATCAATTAAAAGTGCGAACAGAAGATATCCCCAAAACAGCCTTCACCTCCAGATATGGACTATATGAGTTCACAGTTATGCCTTTTGGATTAACAAACGCCCCCGCATATTTTGTTTACCTCATGAACAAAGTATTTATGAAGTTTATGGACAAGTTCGTTGTGGTATTTATCGATGATATTCTGATATACTCCAAAACACCAGAAGAGCACGCGGAACATCTCAGGATTGTGCTAGGAGAACTCAGGAAACATCAATTGTATGCCAAGTTCAGCAAGTGCGAATTTTGTCTAAGACAAGTAGGCTTTCTAGGTCACGTGCTGACCCAAGACGGTATCGCAGTAGACCCGGAGAAAGTTAGGGCCATACTTGACTGGAAGGCACCAGCCAGCGTAACGGACATACGAAGTTTCTTGGGAATGGCAGGATACTACCGCAGATTTATTGAAGGATTCTCCACTCTAGCCAAACCAATGACGCAGTTGCTCAAGAAGGCCAAGAAATTTGAATGGAAAGAAGCCTGCGAAAAAATTTTCCAAGAGTTAAAACAGAAATTAACCACAACACCGGTATTAATTGTGCCAGACATACACAAAAACTTTGAAGTGTATTGTGACGCATCCCGAAAAGGTCTCGGGTGCGTGTTGATGCAAGAAGGCAAGGTTGTCGCATACGCTTCACGACAACTCCGCAAGCATGAGAAAAATTATCCCACTCATGACTTAGAAATGGCAGCAGTCATTCATGCACTTAAGGAATGGAGGCATTTCTTACTTGGGAATCGATGTGAAATATACACGGACCATAAAAGTCTCAAATATATTTTCACACAGCCAGAACTAAACTTACGGCAACAACGCTGGTTGGAATTGGTAAAGGATTATGATGTCGGTATCCACTATCATCCAGGGAAAGCAAATGTAGTGGCCGATGCTCTTCGTCGAAACCCCAGCTCCGACGAAAACAGTCTACAAAGTTTGAGGCCTGAATTCCAACAAGAATTTGCCAAACTCAACTTGTTAATGATCGCGGGAGGCACCATATCAAACTTGGAAATAAAGCCCGACCTTGTCGAGAGAATTAAAGAAGCTCAGCCTGGTCACCCCAGCATTGAAGGAATTAAAAGAAAGGTGAGTATGGGCAAGGCCTCGGAATTTGTCATAGGCGATGATGGAATATTATGGTACGGGGACAGACTTTGCGTGCCAAACATAGAGGACCTCAGACAGCAAATCCTAGCTGAAGCACACACCACTCCATATTCAATCCACCCTGGAGGAACCAAAATGTATAAGGATATTCAGGAAAGATTTTGGTGGCACGGTATGAAGAGGGACATAGCCACATTCGTTGCATGTTGCGATTCTTGTCAACGCATAAAAGTTGAGCATCAAAAACCAGCCAGACTACTGCAACCAAACAAAATACCTGAGTGGAAATGGGATGAAATAGGGATGGATTTTATTGTCGGACTACCTCGGTCACGACACGGGAATGATGCCATATGGGTCATCACCGATAGATTAACCAAGGTGGCACATTTCATTCAAGTGAAGACAACCTACAACACTCAGAAGCTTGCCAGGATTTATCTCTCCCGTATAGTTTGTCTGCATGAGTCCCGAAGACTATAATATCCGACAGAGGCACTCAATTTGTCTCGAGATTCTGGGATCATTTACAACAGGCTCTGGGATCTCAATTGGCCTTCAGCACAGCCTATCATCCCCAGACTGATGGACAGACTGAACGCGTAAACCAAATTTTAGAAGACATGCTGAGAGCATGTGTCCTCACCTATGGAACCAGTTGGGAAGAAAGCCTGCCATATGTCGAGTTCGCATACAACAACAGTTACCAGGCCAGCCTGCAAATGGCACCTTTTGAAGCCCTATACGGACGGAGATGTCGTACCCCGCTAAATTGGTCAGAGACGGGAGACAGCCGTATCTTCGGCCCAGACGTGCTCAAAGAAGCCGAGGAAAAAGTCAAGCTAATCAGGGACCGACTCAAGACCGCTCAAAACCGACAGAAGAGTTATTACAATCAGAAACATCGTGGGGTCAATTTTGACCCCGGTGAATTTGTGTACCTACGAGTATCACCTATGAGGGGATTGCAACGGTTTAAGATTAATGGAAAGTTAGCACCAAGATTCATTGGACCATTCTGCATAGTGGCACGAAGAGGCACTGTAGCCTACCAGCTAGACTTACCCGAAGACTTGTCTGACATTCACGACGTGTTCCACGTCTCTCAATTAAGGAAGTGCGTAAGCAAACCAGAGAAACAAGTATTCCATGAGAACATTGACGTGCAGCCAGACCTCACTTATCGGGAACGCCCAGTAAAAATATTAGAGGAGTCTGAAAGGAGAACCCGACAGAGGACCATCAAGTTTTTCAGAGTTCAGTGGAGCAACCACACCGAAAGCGAAGCAACTTGGGAAAGAGAGGATTTTCTTCGGACAGAACATCCATACTTATTTAAGGATCAGCTGGAATCTCGGGGACGAGATTTTTCCTAAGGGGGTAGGTGTTGTGACACTCCAAAAATTTTTTATTTGGTTTTCAGCAAAAACTTTGTGGTTTTTGAAAAGAGGCCATTTAAAATTTTCCAGAAAACCTTCCTCTTAAAAACTTCCTTTTCTTTGGCAAGGATTTTATTTTCTTCAAACTATGGTGTTTGATCTTTTGAAACTTCTTCTCTGTTGGTTCCCTCTCAAATTATTTTGGGATTTAATTTTATAGTCTTCAAAAAAAAGAAACTCTATTAAAATTTGGGATTTTCATATCTTGGAAACCACCCATGACTTTGTATTTTGCCCATGTGGTAAAACCCCTCCAAAACCTCCCCTCCTCCTTGTAATCAATCTAAGTTCTCTGTCCCAACCAATCCAAGCAAGTTTTGGATTTTATTCTAATTTTCTTTCCCCTCAAATCTTTTCTGCAAATTATTTGGAGCCTGAGAGATTTTCAAAGCAAGTACCCTTTTGCATTTGAGTTTTGACCTTAAACCAACTCTCCTGGATGGTCCTTTGTACCCACAACCCAGAACCATCTTGATCCACTCCTCCTCTTTTCAAAAAATTTCAAATTTCAGTCTCTGCAAGTTTGGACCAGATTTGCCAAATTTGGTGAAATTAATATCTACACTTCTTCTAAAATTCCACCAAAATTCAGGCAGCCTACTGGAGCAATGAGTAGCCACTCCACCAAGTTTCAGCTCAAGGAAAAATCCCTAGATGCCTAGATCATTCCGTCGAACACCTTGCATGCACTGTTCTGTTCATCTTCAGTTAAGTTCAGAAATTTCGGTGTCGTTTTTCCTTCGTCAGACTCGGTCACGCGGCCACAGTGCGCCCTGGCGCGTTGCACGCAGCCTCTTCCCCTTGACCAGCACCCCGCGCGCACGCTTGGCCAATTCTTGGCGTCGGTAGCGACGAGCCTCGCCGGCGTTGGAAGCTTCTGCGGTGGCTGCACCTACCGTGGCGGCCAGCAAGGGCCCGAGCCCGCTCGCCACGCCACCCGGCGCCGCCCAATGCCCCCTGGCTCTCCGCGTGTCCCTGCCATGCCAATGCACGCCCGTGGCACCGTCGCCGTGGCCCGGCAAGCACGGAACGTGCTCCCTGCCGCCGACGGGCCGCGCCACCCCCATTCCGTCGAGCTCGCCCTAAACACCCAAATCCCGGCTAGTTTAGCACCCAAACGGACACAGTGAACCCCCACGACGGCGCTCGACCCCTAAACCTCCCCGACCAAAGCACTGCGCCGCCGTAAACTTCGCCGGAGAACCCCGTTCTCTGCCACCGCCTCGGACCGCCTATAAAAAGGGGCCCCAAGCTCGCCCTCGAGCACGCACCATCACTACATCTCTCCAGCACCCCGCCAGGCCAACAGGGGGACCTCGAGGAGGTCTCCTCCCCCAGCTCCGGCCGCCCCGTTCCGCCTCGGCCTCCACCTCGATTCGCTCCGGTGAGGCCGTCTCCGGCGCCCAAACCCCATCTTTTACCCCCTCTAGCTACCAGAAGACTAACCCCCTCCTCAATTTGGCCTTCGCAGCTCCATCCGACGAGGCCCTCGACCACCCGAACCGCCGTCCGCCGAAGCAAGGCTCGCCGTCGACGTCGTACTCGCCGGCGACCACCACCACCACCAACCGACACGGAATGGCACCCTGAACACGGAGGTACTCTCCGATCCCCCTGCCTCGCCGTGGATCGCCGCCGGTGACCACCGCGGCTCTCGGGCACCGGCGAACTCTGCCGCCCCGTTTAAATATTCAAACCTGACGGGCGGGACCCGCCCGTCAGCCTCTCTATCCTGTCTAAGCGAAGCGTTTTCTGAAAACGTCTTCTGCCAAATACGTCTTCCCGCTGGGCCGGCGCATTCTTATTCGAGTCGTTTTCTGTTTTTGTAAGCTAGCCCCTGGGAACTTTCTGTTTCATTACAGATGAGTCCCTGGATTAAAACCCTTATAACTTTTAAACAGAAAAGTATTTTTGATTGATCCTTTTTCTGTCCTCTTTAAAATTTTGTCTAGTTTTTTATCAGATTTATTTGAAATATATTTGGAATACTTTTTGTGCACCTCTTGGTATTTACGTTAGCGCATACATTTTCTTTATACCGTAGATACCGAAGGAGGTGACGGAGCCGCGAACTTCACCGAGCTAGGCTCCGACTACTCCGAACCAGGCAAGCATGTTTGAACTTTTGATATGATGATTGTTTTGGCATGTTTGCATTAAGTAGTTTATGGCATGTTGATGAACATACCGACGAATGTCCTGTTACCTGAGACGATGAGGCAAGTGAGTTTAGAAAATCCATGAGTGGATGGATGTGAGTATGCATGGCCATGTGTTGGCATGAGGATGGGTAAGATGGCAGTGTTGTAGCATGCCAGGCTTATGCCAGACTATGTGACTTCAATGTCAACTCGTATCATTCCAGTTCCTTCCATTCTTCCTTCCTTGTACTACCACATGTTTTCCGCAAGGAATATGGCTTAGTAAGTTGTAAACCGCTTTCCTGGTACACACCAAAAAGGAGAGGCCGTGATGATGGTTCCATGGCCCTGGATTAAAGCCAGTCATCCAGTCAGGGGCATGGGTGTTTCCGGTTGGGACCGAGAGGGGGGCACCCCTTAGAGCGCGCGTATATAAATTTGATCCCATGCTATTCGAGATTGTGATCTCCCCGTCTCAAAAGTTTTTCTTGGACGATGTCTAGGGTGATTCCTAGCATCGAGAGGTAGAATGGGTGTGTACTGGTTAGCTGTGTTTTCTTCCGAAATATCGTAAACGGAACTAGTCCTTCATGACTACGAAAATCCGTTGGCTATGGGAAAAATTTTGTACAAACTCTGCAGAGTGATATATTCCTTCGAATCATCTATTCCATGTCCAAGTTCGATATTAACTTATCTTGACCAAATGTCAGTTTTGATGACAGAGACTCCGGTGAACCGCATGAGTGCTAAGTCCGGTTAAATGATTATTCCTGTGGATGGACTAACCCGTTTATTCTGATGAATTGAATATTTATTATGAGCATTATTTCCTTGTGAATAAAAGCCCTTTATGTGGTGTCGCTAAGACGCCCGACTGTGGCATCTCTTTTAAAGCCCTTTCTGTGATGTCGCCCCGACGTCCGACTGTGGCATTCCTTTTAAAGCCCTTTATGTGGTGTCGCTAAGACGCCCGACTGTGGTATTTCTTTTAAAGCCCTTTCTGTGATGTCGGCCCGACGTCCGACTGTGGCATTCCTTTTAAAAGCCCTTTATGTGGTGTCGCTAAGACGCCCGACTGTGGTATTTCTTTTAAAGCCCTTTCTGTGATGTCGCCCCGACATCCGACTGTGGCATTTCTTTTAAAGCCCTTTATGTGGTGTCGCTAAGACGCCCGACTGTGGTATTTCTTTTAAAGCCCTTTCTGTGATGTCGCCCCGACGTCCGACTGTGGCATTTCTTTTAAAGCCCTTTATGTGGTGTCGCTAAGACGCCCGACTATGGCATCATTTCCTTATATTTATTTGTTCACCTTTCGAGGCGTCGCTTCAGACACCTGATAGGTCTTCATTTATGTTTTGTGGGATTTCAGGAGAACTACCGCCGTTTCCCTTTTACTTACCTCGTTATGCTAATTTTTGAATGGACATTGGTGAATTAATCATGACACATTCATGCATGCATTTGTTATATCTTACGTCCAAACTGTCTTGCGAGTACTTTCAAAGTACTCACTGGCTTGTTGATTTGGCCAGATGCTGACGAAGGCGATCTCATGGATGAAGAGTTTGATAGCGAGTCCCACGCCTAGAGGAGTCCCAGTCAGTCTCGTACGACCCTGGATTTGGTCACTGTATTATATCCGCTACCGCTACCAAATAAATTCATCGAGCCTCACCTCGACGCTCGATGAGATGACAGTTTTAGAGACTTGTATCTCTCTCCCCACTGTGTTTCTCCACCACCGCCCTATCCTCGAGTCAGTAGTATGCCTCCACACCACTGTGTCATGTCTGCCATTATGTATATTTATTGGCGTGCTTATTTGGTTGAGCAACCGTAGTTCGACCCTGTAATATATTTTATGCTACTGGCTTATTGTATCAAGAATTTGTCTACCAGTGAGGAGGATTTCTCTCATACTGGACTCAAAAGATTGGTTTCTCAATAAATATTTTTATTGGAAAACCGGTCGTGACACCGTGGTTGTTGAACACCAAGGTGCGCTTACGTGTCGGTCATCAACAATCGCAATTTTGACCGATTTTGTCCTGTTTCATGGACTATTACTCACTGATTTGGGGTCCTTGAGCGATTTCCATGATTGACGAATCCCGGGGTGCATTTGTGTATCGTTCATCAATAGTCCTAGGTTTGCCCGATTCTGGGCTCTTTCATGGACTATTAGACACCATTTTGGGGTCCCAAAGCGATTTCCATGGTTTTCGAACCCCAAGGTGTGCTTATGTGTATGGGCCGGTTCTTGCCCGTTTCTTGGACTATTACTTAGTTTTGGGGTCCTGAAGTGATTTCCACGATTGATGAATCCCAGGGTGCATTTACGTGTCGGTCATCAACACTCACATTTTTGGCTAATTCTGGTCCGTTTCGTCCACTACTACTCACCTTTTGGGTCCTAGAGCGATTTCCCGATTGACGATCCTAGGGGTGTGTTTACGTGTCCGTCGTTAACACCCACAATTTTGGCCAATTCAGACCCGTTTCATGGACTATTACTCACTGTTTTTGGGTCCCGGAGTGATTTCAACGATTTACGAACCCTGGCGTGCGTTTACGTGTCAGTCATCAACACTCGCGGTTTTTGTCAATTCGGATCCCAAAGCGATTTTCATTGTTGTCGAATCCCAAGGTGTGCTTACGTGTTGGTCGTTAAGACTCGCAGTTTGGGCCGATTCTGGCCTGTTTCTTGGACTATTACTCAGTTTTGGGGTCCCGAAGTGACTTCCACGATTGATGAATCCCAGGGTGCGTTTCCGTGTCGGTCATCGACACTCACAATTTTGGCCGATTCTGGTCCGTTTGGTGCACTACTACTCACCGTTTTGGGTCCTAGAGCGATTTCCGTGATTGACGATCCTAGGGGTGTCTTTACGTGTCCGTCGTCAACAATCATAATTTTGGCCAATTCTGACCTGTTTCGTGGACTATTACTCACCGCTTTGGGGTCCCGAAGCGATTTCCATGGTTGTTCAACCCCAAGGTGCGGTTACGTGTTGGCCATCAACAACCGCAGTTTTGGCCGATTCTGGCCCGTTTCATGGACTGTACTCGCTGATTTGGGGTCCCTGAGCGATTTCCATGATTGACAAACCCCGAGGTGCGTTTATATATCATTCGTCAATAATCCTAGGTTTGTCCGATTCTGGGCTCTTTAATGGACTATTACTCACCATTTTGGGGTCCCAAAGCAATTTTGATTGTTGTCGAACCCCAAGGTGCGCTTACGTGTTGGTCGTCAAGACTCGCAGTTTGGGCCGATTCTGGCCCGTTTATTGGACTATTACTCAATTTTGGGGTCACTAAGTGATTTTCATGATTGATGAACCCCGGGATGCGTTTACATGTCGGTCATCAACACTCACAATTTTGGTCGATTCTGGTCCATTTCGTGCAGTACTACTCACCGTTTTGGGTCATAGAGCGATTTCCACGATTGACGATCCTAGGAGTGCGTTTACGTGTCCATCGTCAAGACTCACAATTTTGGCCAATTCTGACCTGTTTCGTGGACTATTACTCACCGGTTTGGGGTCCCGAAGCGATTTCCATGGTTGTCAAACCACAAGGTGCGGTTACGTGTCGGTCATCAACAATCGCAGTTTTGGCCAATTCTGGCCCGTTTCATGGATTATTACTCACTGTTTTGGGGTCCCAAAGCGATTTGCATGGTTGTTGAACCCAATGCACGCTTACCTGTCGGTCATCAACAATCGCAGTTTTGGACGATTCAGGCCCGTTTCGTGGACTATTACTCACCGTTTTGGGGTCGCGAAGCGATTTCCATAGTTGTTGAACCCGAAGGTGCACTTACGTGTCGGTCATCAACACTCGCAGTTCTGGCCGAGTCTGGCCTGTTTCGTGGAATATTACTCACTGGTTTTGGGTCCCGGAGTGATTTCCACGATTAACGAACCCTGACGTGCGTTTACATGTCAGTCATCAACACTCACGGTTTTTGTCGATTCTGACCCGTTTAGTGGACTATTAGTCACCGTTTTGGGTCCCAAAGCGATCTCCGTGGTTGTTGAACCCCAAGGTGCGCTTACATGTCAGTCATCAACAATCACAGTTTTGACCAATTTTGTCCTGTTTCATGTACTGTTACTCACTGATTTGGGGTCCCTGAGCGATTTCCATGATTGACGAACCCCGGGTTGCATTTGTGTATCGTTCATTAATAGTCCTAGGTTTGTCCGGTTCTGTGCTCTTTCATGGACTATTACTCACCATTTCGGGTTCCCAAAGCGATTTTCATGGTTGTCGAACCCCAAGATGTGCTTACGTGTTGGTCATCAAGACTATTACTTGGCCCGTTTCTTGGACTATTACTTAGTTTTGGGGTCACTAAGTGATTTCCATGATTGACGGACCCCGGGGTGCATTTACATGTCGGTCATCAACTGTCACACCCTAGCTAGTCATGCAGTAGAGTGTTGCATCATGTTTACTCTTTCATCAGAACCATTTTGAAAATGACCCAAATAAAAATTTCTCCAAAAGGATCCAAGAAAATGCTCATGTTGCTCTCTGAAAATATTGGACAGAGATAAAAATCAAACCAATATTTTTAGTGGCTCATGGACATTTATTTTGGGCATTTGGAATTAATGCATAAATATTTGCATTGGAAATATATTAATTATATATATTAATATATGCCCAAATATTATGCCAATTATAAAAGAGCTCTGGAATAATATAAATAGCTCCTGCAAAAATTGGCATAAGTTAAATAAATGATTTAATATATTATTTAAATCAAAACAAATGTCAGAAATTAAAAAACAGAAAAATATATAACATGAGGAGCTTACCTGGGCTCCTCCACTGTGCGGCCCAGCCAGCTGGCTGGCCCAGCCGGCAGCCGGCCCAGCCCACCTCCCTCCTCTGTCGTCTTCGTCCCGACAGAGGGAGGGGAGTGTGGCCGGCGCGCGCGCACGCCACCGCGCCACGCCACCTGCTCGCCTGCTTGCCTGCCCTCCCCTCCTCGCTCGATGCCCTGGACGACGCCACGCCTCTCCCCCTGCTCTCTCTCACTCTCCCCCCGGCTCTCCTCTCCTCTCCCTCGCTCTCTCTCTCACACGGCCGAGCACCACACTCGCCGCCGTTCGTCACAGCAGCCGTCTCCGGCCACCCCTCGCTCCCCCGACTAGCTCAGAAGCTCCGCCACGACCCCCTCTTCCTCCCCACCGCTCCACAGCTCCCCGGAAGCCCTG